>NC_084566.2:4986624-5036624 GCF_033978685.3 Nerophis lumbriciformis
AGATGTAACGGAGTAAATGTAGCGCGTTACTACCCACCTCTGACTGTAGGTGAACAGACACATACAGTGATAGACAGTTGCAATAGCCAATCAGATCACGAGTTGTTGTCAGTAAGGCCTTCTAGCTGGCCTAAGGCAGATATATAGTGATGTTATGAGCCAGGTAACCTAAGAACTCCATTACCCAGCATGCCACAGTAGTAAAGAGCATGCGCAGTAGCCCCGTTTAGGTTGTTGAAGACATGCCGGCAGCTGGATGTTTTGGATAAGCACGCTATGGAGTAAACTTTAAGAAGTCAGCCAACACGCCTCGTCTGCATCTTTTATGATTAGACAAGACAACACATATATTTGCAAGGTCATTTTCAAGAAGGATATTTAAAGAGAAACTACATCTTGTGAGACCATCTCGGCCAACCCAAAACTATGACACCTGTGAAGTGAAAACCATTTCAGGTGACTACCTCTTGAAGCTCATCGAGAGAATGCCAAGAGTGTGCAAAGCAGTAATCAGAGCAAAGGGTGGCTATTTTGAAGAAACTAGAATACAAAACATGTTTTCAGTTATTTCACCTGTTTTTGTTAAGTACATAACTCCTGTGTCATGAAAATAAAGAAAACACATCGAATGAGGTGTGTTCAAACTTTTGGCCTGTACTAAATATATATATATATATATATATATATGAATAAATAAATATATAAATACATACATACATACATACATACATACATACATACATACATACATACATACATACATACATATATATATATATATATATATGTCTTAATAAGGTTATCCAAAAAAATAGTGCTCGATACCGTAGTAGAGCGCAATATATGTATGTGTGGGAAAAAAATCACAAGACTACTTCATCTCTACAGGCCTGTTTCATGAGGGGTTCCCTCAATCATCAGAAATCTCCTGATGATTGAGGGAACCCCTCATGAAACAGGCCTGTAGAGATGAAGTAGTCTAGTGATTTTTTTCCCACACATACATATATATATATATATATATATATATAGCTTTTCTGTCTGTCACTCACACACATTAGTGACCTCAAGGGATGCAGACCTTTTTTTTCTTTTTTAAAGTGTCTCAAAGGTTGATCAAGTCAGCAGAGGAGGGGGTACGATGCTCCACTTAAGAAAATGATCATCACTAAAGCCGAGTCATCAAACAACTGTCAGATTGCACAAACAAATCCATGAAAAACTGCAGGAAGCTGGAATTTACAAACCATCAATTGTAAAAGTTCAAAGGCTTCCTGCTACAAAGCTGAAAGTTTAACAGGTACGAGGACAACAACCACAACTCCGAGGTTCATCAGGAAGATGGCACCATCACTTGTGAGCTGATGTATCTAAACATACATAGACAGGTGTGGAGTGAATGAGCGGAGGACGTGCAGTCAGTAGAAGTACTTTCTCACTTTCCCATACAGAAAAAAGACAACTCTGGCCATGCACAGATATGGTTTATTCGGATCGAACGTTTGGTGCATAATGATGGGATCAATGTATTTAGTGTCCATGTATTTAGTGTCCATGTAGATGAGACGAATGAAATGTTGCACATGTAAACATAGCTATAATGGTTTGAACAGGCGGCGTTCAAATTCAAGTCTTGGATGGCTCTGGTAGCCAATTCCAAGAGTCTAATCAATTCTCATCACTGAAGCACCACATATTTAGTGTCTCATCAGTGTTCCACTACAAAAATCAAACTGTGCACATTTAATTCTAAGAAACAAGGTGCAATTTCTGCCACCTTCAGGAATCCATATGCTGGCCAGCGTGAATATTGTTTTTCTCTAACAGTACATGCGTGACTTCAAGCAGATTTCATCATCACCGAGTGTACGAACACGCACTCGCTTACGAGACAATGTCGGGCTCTGGCACTGAAATATATTAACATTTGAGAGAGCATTAGCATACCTGAAGGGAACTGCTGTAACATTGATTACAAGCCGTCGCGTGAATATAGATGCTGCTCAGACTCATTGTCAAACACACACACACACACACACACACACACACACACACACACACACACACACACACACACACACCCCTTTTACCGGAAAAGCGGTCCAACCCCCTGCAGTGAAGCAGGTGCCGTGCTATGCGCTTCCCTCCCACGATGCACGCTGGCAGACATGCGTGCGACCAGACATAGACACGAGTGCACGCACAAACGTGCATGTCTTCAAAGACAGAGCTGTGAAGGTGACAGGTTCCCAGTTCAGAGCCATCTTCAGCAAATGTAGCGCTAATTGCCACTTCCCCCACTGACAGACAGCATGGAGTCCACACGGGGCCCATATGGAAGGCAATATGGAGTGGCCGACTGCACGAGAGGATCATGGGGAGTAAGTGCTTCGACCTGCAGGACACCTGAATGAACAAGTAGGTTACAGCCAAGCTGTGTAGTAGAGTGTGAGTACAGATATACATACCGTATTTTCCGCACTATAAGGCGCACCTAAAAACCACAAATTTTCTCAAAAGCTAACAGTGCGCCTTATAACCCGGTGCGCTTTATTACGATTCATTTTCATAAAGTTTCGATCTCGCAACTTCGGTAAACAGCCGCCATCTTTTTTCCCGGTAGAACAGGAAGCGCTTCTTCTTCTACGCAAGCAACCGCCAAGGTAAGCACCCGCCCCCATAGAACAGGAAGCGCTTCTTCTTCTACTGTAAGCTACCGCCCGCCCCCGGAAGAAGAAGAAAAAACGCGCGGATATCACCGTACGTTTCATTTCCTGTTTACATCTGTAAAGACCACAAAATGGCTCCTACTAAGCGAAAAGGATCCGGTTCATAAAAAGACGCAATCTCTCCATCCGCACACGGATTACTACCGTATTTCACAGCAACTGATATTCCTGTGAACCGCACTGTGGAACGGGAGCACGTACGGTGAATATTCGCACCACAGGGAATGAGAAGTCATCCTTCACTGTGGTTCTAGCTTGCCATGCTAACTTCCACCCATGGTGATATTCAAAAGGAAGACCTTGCCAAAAGAGACCTTTCCAGCCGGCGTCATCATAAAAGCTAACTCGAAGGGATGGATGGATGAAGAAAAGATGAGCGAGTGGTTAAGGGAAGTTTACGCGAAGAGGCCGGGTGGCTTTTTTCACACAGCTCCGAAGGCGAACACACCTTCACTAAGACGGGCAGACAACGCCGGACGACATACGCCAACATTTGCCAGTGGATCGTAAATGCCTGGGCAGATATTTCGGTCACAACTGTGGTCCGAGCTTTCCGGAAGGCAGGATTCAAAGAACAACAGCGACACTGACTCCGATGACTTCGACGAGACGGAACCGGCCATTTTGGATACCACGCTTGCGCAACTTTTCAATTCGGACACCGAAGACGAAGAATTCGAAGGATTTACGAATGAAGAATAACTTCAGAAGGTGAGCGCTATGTTTATTTTGTGTGTTGTGACATTAACGTTCGAGCAACATTATGTTGCTATTGCTCTACACCATTTTGAATTTTACTATGTTTGTGATTGCACATTTGCGTACATTTTGGGACAGAGTTGTTAGAACGCTGGTTTTCAATATATTATTAAAGTTTGACTGAACTATCTGACTGTTTTTTTGACATTCCCTTTAGCGCAGCGTAGGCGCGGCTTATAATCCGGGGCGGCTTATTGGTGGACAAAGTTATGAAATATGTAATTCATTGAAGGTGCGGCTAATAATCCAGTGCGCCTTATAGTGCGGAAAATACGGTATACGACGCCTAAAGTAAATAACCGGTGTGTTAGCTCTTGTATGCCATATATGTATGGTTTTGTAGAGGCGCACTTAAAATCCTTTCATTTTCTCAAAACTCGACAGTGCGCCTTATAACCCTGTGCGCCTAATGTACGGAATCATTTTGGTTGTGCTTACTGACCTGAAAAATATTGTATTCGTTACATGGTGTAATGATAAGTGTGACCAGTAGATGGCAGTCACACATAAGAGATATGTGTGGACTGCAATATGACTCAAGTAAACACCACCAAAATTGTATATGTTCCGTTGAGAATATAGAACATTACACACGGCACTCAAAAATCCATCAAAATGTTTTAGTACAACTTTGGTAAGCTATGTAGCCGCACCGCTTGATGGATTGTACTGTGCTTCAACATTGGAGTATTATTGCGGTGTGTGTATAAGGTAAGACACTATCTGGCGTTTTGTTTCGCAATATTATGCAAAAGCAACTTTTCTTACCTTCTGGTACCTGCTGATCTGTATTTGAGATCTGCATAAGTCCTGAAAATGTGCGCGCGTCCGCCACTGTAGTCCGTGGCGACCCCGTAATTGATAAGCTCCTTTTTTTTCCTCTATCTTCTTGTTATGGGACATTCATCCTCCCCTGTTGCCATTTCTAATATAAAGTAGTGTAAAGTTCTTACTTATATCTGTCAGTAGATTCGCCATGAAAGCACTAAAACATACCGGTGTAGTGAGTTGTATTATTCACCCAAGGAACTTAAGTTAGTAGACAGTTTCGGTCGGATGGTTTTTCACGGGACACATTTCCGGCGTTGTTGTTGCACTAGTGAGCCACGAATGAGGAGATGCTGCTCCGTTATTGATTGAAGTAAAGTCTGAATGTCATTAAAACAGTTAGTTCCATCTTTTGACACTTCTTCCACTCCCGTCCTTGCACGCTACACCGCTACAACAAAGATGACGGGAGAAGACGTTGTCGAAAGTGAGCCACGTAAATACAGTGTTTCCCACAGGGCAGGCATCTATTTGTGGTGGTGTGGTCAGGGGGCGGGGGGTGGCGGCGGCAGCGGCGATGACCAAGAAGAACACGGAGTTGGAATATAATTACAACACTTTATGTACATATTTATATACAGATTTGAACAATTAGTTATTCACTGAAATATATTTATTAATTGTGGTTCTTACAAAAAATATATCTTATAAAATATAAAAGCTAAAATGTCTCTTAAAGCTCTGCCCCTTTAATTAGTGCATACTAAATAATTTAACTTTAGCCTACTACTACAACCATATTATTTACCAGCAACATAAAGTGAAACAGAGGCAGAGGTGTATGTTTTGTCGTGGTCCTCTCTATAAGGCACATAAGAATATAAATTAGGACCCTTTTCATGAGAAAAGTGCATTTCTGATCTGACCCTGCTTTATTTTTCAGTGTTTGCTGAGTCTCACCTGTTCCCTCCGCCCTAATTTTACTACTTGCCCGACTTCTCAAATCTACTTGCCCCAATATTTTTACGTGTCCTGCCTAGGTTTTTTCTCGCTTATATCTTACTAAAATCCTTCCCGTTGACTATTTACAACACTACACAGTATTTATTATTATTATTATCTATAATTACATTTAAATGGCATTGCATACATGTAAAATTAAATGCTATTTCACATTATTTGACCAGTAGCAGTTACACCCATCTGAACAGGTCAGCCACCTGTTTAAAGCCCGATCACAGTTGAAATCTTGAAATGAAGGGCCTTTAATGGCCAAAACATTAACCTGGACAACATTTTAACAGCTGGTTGGCTCAGATTTTATTCTTTTCATTGCATTCACATGCTGCAGTGGACATTTTAGCTTGAGTATTAATGTAGTATCTGAAGCACCGTCTCCACGTGTGTTTATTGACAACAGGGTTATAACCTGGACACGTTAGCTCGTCGGTATGAAAACAGGTGATTGTTATTACGTCCATCTGCCCCAGTCCCGAGTCAAACAGCGGCGGTGTTAATGAAGCTGCGTCAGGCTGCTCACCGTCAGTGAAACGCTCGGTGAAATCGCGGATTAACGTTAAATATATGACAAGCCGCGAGCGATGCAGCTATAACCTATCTACCTATAACCTATATTACCCTCGTATTTTGATCCGGTCCGTCCGTCCGTCCGTCTTCTTCTTCTTCTTCTTCTTCTGGCCCACCAGGTGAATTAAGTGCTATTGGCGGAATTACAATGCATAGTAGGCTACCGCCACCTACTGCACCGGAGTTGTAACTACAAGGTACATTCACAGACAGAGTCCCATTGCTTTTATGAGCGGTCGAGCGAGTCAAAAGCCGAAAAATCCATTTGTGGCGGACGTAATTCTTTCGTGGTGGGCCGCCACAAATAAATGAATGTGTGGGAAACACTGAAATAACACCGCCCACAAAACGGCGCATCCTGAAGAGACGCCGGAAATGTGTCCCTTGAAAAAACGTGACACACGCAAATCCCTTAGGGGTGATGGATGGCTGGGCAGCGCCTGAAGAGCTGCATCCTGCCACCGTAGCCCCCACTCCCTCCCCTCTGTTGCAAGTCTCGAGATGTATGTTGTAATATGTATATGTGCTTTGCTATGGAGGTTTTTTTCCCACTCCAGACTAGGCCCCCTTAGGAGCCCAGTCTAGATTGTGTTGTTTTACTCATCCTCCCCCAGCGTTTACTTTTTTCCCATCTTTTACGGGGCGCCTTGTGGCGACCCATCAGCGTTCCTGTTCTGTAACCCTGTACCCTGTTTGTTTGTTTAATGTTGAACGGGTTTGTGCTGAAAACAAAGTTTTGTTGTACTTGAGCAATGACAATCAAAACCTACCTACCTAAAGTTCCATGGGTGAATTATGTAAACTCACTACAGTTTTTAGTGCTTTGATAGCTAGTGTACAGACAGATATAAGTAAGAACTTAACAATACGTTATATTAGAAATGGCAAAACAGAGGATGAATGTCCCATAACAAGAACATAGCGAAAAAGAAGAATCTTATTGACTACGGTGTCGGCACGGACTACAATGGCAGACGCACGCAAATTTTCAGGACTTATGCAGACCCCAAATACATCTCAGCAGGTACCAGAAGGTAAGAAAAGTTGCCTTTGCATGATATTGCGAAACAAAACGCCAGGTAATATGTCTGCTAATAGGTGCCGTTTTGCTGTCCTTATACACACACCATAATAATACTTGTATGTTTAATGCTCCAACAATCCATTAAGCGTTGCGGCTTCATAGCTTACCGAAGTCGTACTAAAAACATTGACAGATTTTTGAGCGCCGTGTGTAATGTTCTATATTCTTAATGGAACATTTAAAGTTTTGGTGTCGTTTACTGGCGTCATCTTGCAGTCTACATGTATATCTTGTGTGACTGCCATCTACTGGTCACACTTATCATTACACCATCTACCAAATAAAATAGGTTTGAGGTCGGTAAGCACAACCAGAATTATTCCGTACATTAGGCGCACTGCCGAGTTTTGAGAAAATGAAAGGATTTTAAGTGCGCCTTATAGTCCGAAAAATAGGGTAATATATTTCTCTGTGACGTCTAATGATCTCTTTTTATTGACAGTCAAGTCTCTGCTTCACACATTCAGCACATCAAGGACGCTGATAATATCATCAAAAGGTTCAGAGAATCTGGAGAAATCACTCCACGTAAGCGGCATGGCCGGAAACCAACATTGAATGACCGTGACCTTCGATCCCTTAGACGGCACTGTATCAAAAACCGACATCAATCTCTAAAGGATATCACCACATGGGATCAGGAACACTTCAGAAAACCACTGTCAGTAACTTCAGTTGGTCGCTACATCTGTAAGTGCAAGTTAAAGCTCTACTATGCAAAGCCAAAGCCATTTATCAACAACACCCAGAAACGCCGCTGGCTTCTCTGGGCCCGTGATCATCTAAGATGGACTCATGCAAAGTGGAAAAGTGTTCTGTGGTCTGACGAGTCCACATTTCAAATTGTTTTTGGAAATATTCGACATCGTGTCATCCGGACCAAAGGGGAAGCGAACCATCCAGACTGTTAGGATTTTAAGTGCGCCTTATAGTCCGAAAAATAGGGTAATATATTTCTCTGTGACGTCTAATGATCTCTTTTTATTGACAGTCAAGTCTCTGCTTCACACATTCAGCACATCAAGGACGCTGATGCATACGCGGCAAAGAGGGTCGGAGTGCCAGACCGCACACAGATGCCACCATGCGCCATACACATTGAACCTCATAAATCCCACTGCTCCACTATGGTCCCAGTAAAACTATTTCCTAGCCCTGTCATCAGCAGCATTGTACTCTCTTTCCATGGGAGGGCCGCCTTACAGCAGCCTCCCCGGGTCTGTTTGGAGAAGAACGGGGAGAATGTCCATGTCAGGTTTCATTGTTTCTTGTCTGGATGTGCCAACACACAAGCATAGGAGAGAAAACACCTCCCCTGACCCAAACAGGCAAAGTCAAGCACAGTTCTGCTCCCAGCAATTTCCGCCATCTTCCCCAAACAGACAGGGTTCCATTACACGTGCCGTCCTGTTATCTCTGGTGGAGGTATCAGCAAACAAAGCGATACAAAAGCATCGCCCTGATCCAAATGTCATCTACCGCGCTGGAACAGAAGCAAATTACTTTTTCTTTTTTTTTGTCCTCCAGTAACATCGTCAGGAGAAGCAATTTTCAAATTTCTTCTGACAAAAATCTATTCAATTATCTATGCTGCCTGAAAAAGCTTCAAGCTGTAGCAAGCACTTTTTTAATTGGACTTTTAGTGATCCATTCCGTGATTATTAGCAATTATGTGTCAATTAGCGACAAACTGATGTCACTGCCATGCGAAAGGCAAAGCAATTAGGATCTGTTTGAGCACAAACTGTGGTCCATGCTAATGACCCAGTCTATAGTCCAGTGTGTTAGGACCAGTAACTGTCAGCAGGATGGAAGTGCATTAATGGTACAGTTATGCAAATATTACGTCAATTAAAAAAAGACAATTATAAGCTTGGAGAAGATTACAATGGATGTCGCCATAGAAGCAGTTCAATCAGAACAATTATCCATCCTGGTCCAGTTCACTACTGACCTCCATTTTCTGGACCACTTATCTTTGTGATGCTCGGGTCACATGACGGTGATTCGTGGCGTGTTCCCAAGATGCATAAGATCGAGGAGGCAATGTGCAGGTATCTATATTTAATGATGCTCAAAACAAACAAAAATGATTGCCGAAGCATAGGGAGGGCTATGCAAAAACTAAACTACTACTGACAGGTGAAAAACAACAAAACGGAAATGCTGGAATAAAGCAAAACTCACGGCAGGAGGAAAGAGCGTCCACATGAAGAATATCCATTCCAAACAAAGAATGGTGGCTCACACTGGACTTAAATAGTCTTAATCACCAACAGAAAACAGCTGCGGGGAAAAGTGCTTGAAGGCATGTGTAAAGTAGTTATGAAAAAACACCAACACATCAGGAAGTGCCACCAAAATAAGAGCGCAGGACAGGAACAAACACTAAACACAAAAAAACACCAACCAAACCCAACATAAAGTCACAGACTGGTGTAACCAGCTGTGACAGTCCTGTTCTTAAAGGCTACCTATGAAGGAATTTGTCTTTTCCGACTTGTAAATGTTGTTACAATGTCGGATACTCGTGTTAAAGACCTACTGAAATGCGATTTTCTTATTTAAACGGGGATAGCAGGTCCATTATATGTGTCATACTTGATCATTTCGCGATATTGCCATATTTTTGCTGAAAGGATTTAGTAGAGAATATCGACAATAAAGTTCGCAACTTTTAGTCGCTGATAAAAAAAGCCTTGCCTGTACCGGAAGTAGCAGACGAGTAGCGTGACGTCACAGGTTGTGGAGCTCCTCACATCCGCACATCGTTTACAATCATGGCCACCAGCAGCGAGAGCGATTCGGACCAAAAAAGCGACGATTTCCCCATTAACTTGAGCGAGGATGAAAGATTTGTGGATGAGGAAAGTGAGAGTGAAGGACTAGAGGGCAGTGGGAGCGATTCAGATAGGGAAGATGCTGTGAGAGGCGGGTGGGACCTGATATTCAGCTGGGAATGACTAAAACAGTAAATAAACACAAGACATACAGTATATATACTCTATTAGCCACAACACAACCAGGCTTATATTTAATATGCCACAAATTAATCCCGCATAACAAACACCTCCCCCTTCCCGTCCATATAACCCGCCAATACAACTCAAACACCTGCACAACACACTCAATCCCACAGCCCAAAGTACCGTTCACCTCCCCAAAGTTCATACAGCACATATATTTCCCCAAAGTCACCAAAGTTACGTATGTGACATGCACATAGCGGCACGCACGTACGGGCAAGCAATCAAATGTTTGGAAGCCGCAGCTGCATGCGTACTCACGGTACCGCGTCTGCGTATCCAACTCAAAGTCCTCCTGGTAAGAGTCTCTGTTGTCCCAGTTCTTCACAGGCCAATGGTAAAGCTTGACTGTCATCTTCCGGGAATGTAAACAATGAAACACCGGCTGTGTTATCCGGCACAACAGTCAGGGGGTGCATTCTACGGCGGGGGTGCGTTATCTGGCACAACACCTGCCGCAATACACCGCTTCCCACCTACAGCTTTCTTCTTTGCTGTCTCCATTGTTCATTGAACAAATTGCAAAAGATTCACCAACACAGATGTCCAGAATACTGTGGAATTTTGCGATGAAAACAGACGACTTAATAGCTGGCCACCATGCTGTCCCAAAATGTCCTCTACAATCCGTGACGTCACGCACAGGCGTCATCATACCGAGACGTTTTCAGCAGAATATTTTGCGCGAAATTTAAAATTGCACTTTAGTAAGCTAACCCGGCCGTATTGGCATGTGTTGCAATGTTAAGATTTCATCATTGATATATAAACTATCAGACTGCGTGGTCGGTAGTAGTGGATTTCAGTAGGCCTTTAAACAACGCCAAAGCGTCAAATTATAAGGTTCATGTATTTTGCAACTGGCTACCGCGAGGTGGAAGCACACATGCAGACAAAAAGTCAAGCTCTCAGCCAGAAAGTTGGGTAAAGTATGATTTTATGTGCGACACGCAGTAACATCCATGCTGCAAAAGGCTGCCTTTTTTATGCGACTCTGAATTGATCGGCGTGCGTGCAGGTGTACCTAATGTTGTGACCGGGCGACTCCATAATATTCATATGGTTTATTTTTGACGGCGTTTGGGAAAAAATAGCGGTGTGACAACTTCGAAACATATGTTTAAAGAGTATATATTTTCAAAAGATACATTCTTCAACTTTGGAAAGGGCGGGGTGTGGTTTCATTTGCAATCTGGGAACGCCTCCATCTTGCAAACAGACTCAAATAAGGTGTTGTAAAAGTCACCGTCGGGCAAAATCTATGCAAAATGTCCACCAAATATCCAATACATATTATCCAACCCAATTATTCCCAAACTGTGGTACGCACACCATTAGTGGTATGCAGGCTCCATCTCGTGGTACGCCAGATAAATGTGTAAACATGTTCTGTATATGGAGGATCATATGTTTTTCTACACCAAAATGCATCTATTTATTCTTCTTCTTCTTCTCCAGATTTCGGCGCACTCTACCTTCCACATTTTCCCACTGTTCAGCTTATTCAGAAATTGCGGGCTTTCCATCGACAAATTCCAAAAATTCCCAGAATTCCAGGTTTTCCGGGACATTTTTCAAACTTACACCACTTCCACATTTTTCAACCGATTCAAACCATTCCACCTTCAACATAATCCACTCATCCTGGACATTCTTAGACCTGCTTAGTGGCCTAGTGGTTAGAGTGTCCGCCCTGAGATCGGTAGGGCGTGAGTTCAAACCCCGGCCGAGTCATACCAAAGACTATAAAAATGGGAACCATTACCTCCCTGCTTGGCAATCAGCATCAAGGTTTGGAATTGGGGGTTAAACCACCAAAAATGATTCCCGGGCGCGGCCACCGCTGCTGCTCAGTGCTCCCCTCACCTCCCAGGGGGTGAGAGTGATGAGTCAAATGCTGAGGATAATCTCCCCACACCTAGTGTTTGTGTGACAATCATTGGTACGTTGTACTTTAACTTTAACATTCAAATTATAATTTTTCCAAGTTCAAAAAAATTCCCGAAATTCACCCTTTTTTCTGTCAACTACTCTTTTCAACCCACTTCAACCGTTCCACCGTCAAAACATTCCTCCTTAATCAGGACAAAAAACAAAGTTGTTTTTCGAACTGGAAAAATTCCAGAATTTACCGAAATTCCAGGAATTCCGTAATAACATTTCTTAATTAAAAATTTTACGACGTCAACATTTCTCGACCATTCAGAACATTCATATTGTTTAGCATTTTCAAAACAATTCCCTCTTTTCCCAAAATCCCAAATTTCCATGAAATTCCCATTGAAAAATTCCCACATTTTTCATCTGATTTAAACCGCTCCAACTTCAAAATATTCAGCCTGTGTGCTGAATATTTTTTCAAAAAATCCCGGATTTTGTAGAATTCTCAGTTTAAAAAAAAAATAATTTCCCATTCAAAATGAATTGTCCATTTTTCAAACTTCCACAATTCCCACATTTTTCAACCGGTTCGAACCATTCCACCTTCAACACATTCAACTCATTCTGGAAATTCTAACAACCATTTTTCCACCTTCAACACATTCAACTCATCCTGGAAATTCAAACAATCATTTTTCCACCTTCAACACATTTCCAGCAATTCCTTTTTTTTTTTTCTAACCTTATTTCCATCCTTTTTAGTGCGATGACTCCTTTCACATTTTTCAACCCATTTCAACCATTCTACTGTCAAAACGCCCCTTCGTCAGGATGAAAAACCAAGTTGGTTTAAGAACTTGAAAAATTCCCGGTTTTCCCGAAACTCCGTTACAACATTTTTTTATTAAAAAACTGTTGCAACTTCAACATTTCTTGACCGATTTAAACAATTCCAACACCAACCATTTCAGCTCCTTCAGGACAGCCACGCTCCTAATCATTCCCCTAAATTCCCAAATTTCCAGGAAGTTCCCATTGAAATGAATGGGACATTTTTCCAAGTTGCACAATACCCACATTTTTCAACCTATTCAAACCATTGCACATCAACACATTCCACTCATCCTGGACATTCAAACTAACACTTTCCCAAATTCCAAACCAAATTCCGGTTTTCCTGGAAATTCAAACTCTTCAACTTTCAAACCATTGCAACATTCAAACTATTCTTACATTCATACTACATTCTGTCAGCATTTCACTTCAACTTCAGCATTGGAGCAATTACACGCAATTCCTTCAGGAATTGCCTCATCTAGTTGTTGACGATGTGTGTGCATTGTGTGTAGTGTTGCAGTGGACACAAATAGTAAATATACTTGCTGTTTTTAGTCTTGTGCCTGCTGGGGTACCACTAACGGTACGCGGGTCCATTTAGTGGTACGCCCAAAGTACAGTTTTTTATTTTCCTATATTTAAACATAGTGTTACTGTTCAAACTGTGCGTAATGTCACAGTGGCCAACAATATTAAATACACTTGTTAAATTAAACATCTGCTTTGTTTGTAATGAATACTTGAGCCTATTGTGCAACTGTATTTTAATGTTGGTTATTACGGTGGTACTTGGAGAGTATTTCTGAGGTGGCACTTGGTGAAAGAAGTTACGGGTGTAGACCATATAGAGGTCTACCTCTGGACACCAGTCAGACATATTGATTATAGATGGCTGCTCTGGAAGCAATTCAAATGAGTGTTGCCACAGCAACAGTTTTATCACTTATCAATCTTGGTCCAGTTCACTAGCGACCTCTGTTTTATGCATTGTCGCCAGTCAGACATATTGATTACATGTTGTTGTCCTTTTCAAAGAGGCTTCTGTCGGCTTTTTTGTGAAAGAAACCACCCGCCAGGCCACCACCGTAAGAGAGAAATATATTTATGACGAACCTTGCTGCAAATAACGTCTCATTAAACCGGATGTTGAAGGGGAAACAAACGGATGATGCATGGATGCCATCTGCCTCAGTGTGTTACTAATGTTTTTGCGTAATGATATTGTTATTGTTGTGAACTCTATAACATTGTTGCACAGTTGGAGTCATATTTGAAAGTCCTAAAATAAATACGCAGTTTGGGTGTGTTTTAGGCGTTTAATTGACGATTTACTAATCATAAACATCCCCGAAATGGTTCCATGTGAACGCTGAAAAATCTTCCATGCGGTCATCAAACCCAAACAATCCATCAGACTTTCAGAGGACGTTTATGGCATCTGTCATTCCCTCCCCCCTGCTGTGATCCACGGAACGATCACAGGACCCAGCTCGCTATCAATCTTCAAGCCAGGAAACCAGACAAATGTTCTGTGAGGGCTTCTTCTTATTTGCACAAAGAGCGTTTTTTTTCTTCTTTTTTTAAGGCAGTGGATTACCTGAAGCCGCAAATAGACAGAAATGGATGTCTGTCACATCTACAAACCTTGTTTCCTTATGAGTTGGGAAATTGTGTTAGATGCGGCATGGCGCAGTGGAAGAATGGCCGTGCGCGACCCGAGGGTCCCTGGTTCAATCCCCACCTAGTACCAACCTCGTCATGTCCGTTGTGTCCTGAGCAAGACACTTCACCCTTGCTCCTGATGGGTGCTGGTTAGCGCCTTGCATGGCAGCTCCCTCCATCAGTGTGTGAATGTGTGTGTGAATGGGTAAATGTGGAAGTAGTGTCAAAGCGCTTTGAGTACCTTGAAGGTAGAAAAGCGCTATACAAGTACAACCCATTTATCATTATTTATTTATGTAAATAAAAACGAAATACAATGATTTGCAAATAATTTTCAACCCATATTCAGTTGAATATGCTGCAAAGACAACGTATTTGATATTCAAACAGATAAACATTTTTTTTTTTTTTGCAAATAATCATTAACTTTAGAATTTGATGCCAGCAACACGTGACAAAGAAGTTGGGAAGGGTGGCAATAAATACTGATAAAGTTGAGGAATGCTCATCAAACACTTATTTGGAACATCCCACAGGTGTACAGGAAAATTGGGAACAGGTGGGTGCCATGATTGGGTATAAAAGTAGATTCCATGAAATGCTCAGTCATTCTTTGTCAACAAATGCCTGAGCAAATTGTTGAACAGTTTAAGAAAAAGCTTTCTCAACCAGCTATTGCAAGGAATTTAGGGATTTCACCATCTACGGTCCATAATATCATCAAAGGGTTCACACAATCTGGAGAAATCACTACACGTAAGCAGCTAAGCCCGTGACCTTCGATCCCTCAGGCTGTACTGCATAAACAAGCGACATCAGTGTGTAAAGGATATCACCACATGGGCTCAGGAACACTTCAGAAACCCACTGTCAGTAACTACAGTTGGTCGCTACATCTGTAAGTGCAAGTTAAAACTCTCCTATGCAAGGCGAAAACCGTTTATCAACAACACCCAGAAACGTCGTCGGCTTCGCTGGGCCTGAGCTCATCTAGGATGGACTGATACAAAGTGGAAAAGTGTTCTGTGGTCTGACGAGTCCACATTTCAAATTATCTTTGGAAACTGTGGACGTCGTGTCCTCCGGCCCAATAAGGAAAAGAACAATCCGGATTGTTATAGGCGCAAAGTTGAAAAGCCAGCATCTGTGATGGTATGGGGGTGTATTAGTGCCCAAGACATGGGTAACTTACACATCTGGGAAGGCGCCATTAATGCTGAAAGGTACATACAGGTTTTGGAGCAACATATGTTGCCATCCAAGCAACACTACCATGGACGCCCCTGCTTATTTCAGCAAGACAATGCCAAGCCACGTGTTACATCAACGTGGCTTCATAGTAAAAGAGTGCGGGTACTAGACTGGCCTGCCTGTAGTCCAGACCTGTCTCCCATTGAAAATGTGTGGCGCATTATGAAGCCTAAAAGACCCCCGGACTGTTGAACAACTTAAGCTGTACATCAAGCAAGAATGGGAAAGAATTCCACCTGAGAAGCTTAAAAAATGTGTCTCCTCAGTTCCCAAACGTTTACTGAGTGTTGTTAAAAGGAAAGGCCATGTAACACAGTGGTGAACATGCCCTTTCCCAACTACTTTGGCACGTGTTGCAGCCATGAAATTCTAAGTTAATTATTATTTGCAAAAAAAAAAAGTTTATGAGTTTGAACATCAAATATCTTGTCTCTGTAGTGCATTCAATTGAATATGGGTTGAAAAGGATTTGCCATCCATCCATCCATCTTCTTCCGCTTATCCGAGGTCGGGTCGCGGGGGCAGCAGCTTAAGCAGGGAAGCCCAGACTTCCCTCTCCCCAGCCACTTCGTCCAGCTCTTCCTGTGGGACCCCGAGGCGTTCCCAGGCCAGCCGGGAGACATAGTCTTCCCAACGTGTCCTGGGTCTTCCATTTAATTCCGTTTATATTTACATCTAACACAATTTCCCAACTCATATGGAAACAAGGTTTGTACATGTTCAACTGCCAATTGCAACACAGATAAGGTGTCCCCTTTTCAGTCAATCAATGTCAGGGCTCTGAAAAAGGCTTTTAGAGCAATCGGAGCGATACGTTGTGGAATCTGCTCACACACACGCAGAGACAAGGACTTGATCGGTGACCTTGTCAGGACTCATTTTCATCACATGTGGAGAGAGCTGAGGCCCCCTCTCACCTCCACTTTTGGAAATTCACATATCAAGCAGCTTTTCAAACATGTGAAAATGGACGCCATGGATGGTGTACTTTGGAGTATTCAAGGTGTGAGAGTTTTTTTTTTTTTTTTTTTTAAACACAGCTGAGTTGGCTGAGACTCTCCACTGCATCACTTTAATACACAGAGAGAATATTTTATTCTTAAATACTGTCACAGACTCCACAATGCATTCTTTTTTAATTATTGTATTTTCCGGACCATAGGGCACACCAGATTAAAAAGGGCACTGCCGATGAGCGGGTCTATTCAGGTTTATTTTCATACAAAAGGCGCACCGGATAATAAGGCACATTAAAGAAGTTATATTATTATTATATATATTTTTTTTTGTATGTAAAAGACTTCCTTGTGGTCTACATAACATGTAATGGTGGTTCTTTGGTCAAAATGTTGCATAGATGATGTTTTACGGACCATCTTCTAGTCGCTTTCTGACAGTCTCTTCAGGATACGCCGTTTTGTGGGCAGTCTTGTTTACGTGCCTCCACTTCGACAGCGTCTTCTCCCCGTCATCTTTGTTGTAGCGGTGTAGCGTGCAAGGACGGGAGTGGAAGAAGTGTCAAAAGATAGAACTAACTGTTTTAATGACATTCAGACTTTACTTCAATCAATAACGGAGCAGCATCTCCTCATCCCTGGCTCACTAGTGCAACAACAACAACAACAAATGTGTCCCGTGAAAAACCGTCCAACTGAAACTCTCTAACAACTAAAGTTCCTTGGGTGAATAATGTAAACTCACTACACCGGTATGTTTTAGTGCTTTCATGGCGAGTTTACTGACAGATATAAGTAAGAACTTTACACTGCTTTATATTAGAAATGGCAACAGCACAGGATCGCTGCTGCTCACTGCTCCCCTCACCTCCCAGGGGGTGACATCATTGGTACTTTAACTTTAATGAATGTCCCATAACAAGAAGATAGAGAAAAAGAAGAAACTTATCGACTACGGCAAAAACAGACGCACAGAAATTTGTTGGACTTATGCAGATCCCAAATACACATCCGCAGGTACCAGAAGGTAAGAAAAGTTGGTTTTGCATAATTATGTGAAACAAAACGCCAGATAATATGTCTGCAAATAAGTGCCATTTTGCGGTCCTTATACACACACCATAATAATACTCGTATGTCTGACTCTGGTGGCCGTAATGCGCCGACAATCCATCAAGGGGTGCTTACGAAAGTCGTACTAAAACATTTTGACAAATTTTTTAATGCTGTATTTAATGTTTTATATTATCAATGGAACATTTAAAGTTTTGGTGTTGTTTACTGGCATCATATTGCAGTCTACTCGTTAGGGCTGCAAATCTTTGGGTGTCCCACGATTCGATTCAATATCGATTCTTGGGGTCACGATTCGATTATAAATCGATTTTTTCGATTCAACACGATTCTCGATTCAAAAATGATATTTTCCAGATTCAAAACAATTCTCTATTCATTCAATACATAGGATTTCAGCAGGATCTACCCCAGTCTGCTGACATGCAAGCAGAGTAGTAGATTTTTGTAAAAAGCTTTTATAATTGTAAAGGACAATGTTTTATCAACTGATTGCAATCATGTAAATTTGTTTTAACTATTAAATGAACCAAAAATATGACTTATTTTATCTTTGTGGAAAATATTGGACACAGTGTGTGGTCAAGCTTATGAGATGGGATGAAAGTGTAAGCCACTGTGACACTATTGTTGTTGTAAAAAAAATAAAATTAAAATAAAAATAAAAAATAAAAATAGATTTGAAAAATGAGAATCGATATTGAATACAACGTGAGAAACACGATTTGAATTCAAATCGATTTTTTCCCCACACCCCTCCTACTCGTATCGCTTATGTGTGACTGGTCACACTTATCATAACACCTTGTACCAAATAAAATTGCTTTGAGGTCGCTATGCACAACCCAAATTATTCTGTACATTAGGCGCACCGGGTTATAAAGCACACTATCGATTTTTGAGAAAATGAAAGGATTTTAAGTGTGCCTTATAGACCGAAAAATACGGTATTAGATTTTTTAAATATGTAGAGCATTAGTTGTCATACTTTATTGAAGTATAGACTCTTGACGCGGACAACCAAAAGACTAAAATGATGCCGAGTTCACTTGACTGGTATTCTAGTCCATAACTAGAGAAATCCCCCTAAAATGGGTGAGAAATTACCTTCCATTTGATTGCTGAACTGATTCTGTTCTGCAAGGACACAAAGTGATCAACATGCTGACAAAAAGGTGAGATAATACATCTCTTCTAGGCATGGGCATAATAGTGAACTAATACGAACGCAGTGTGTGGAATTGAGTGGGTTGACTAATTGTGTCTTGGACTAACTGGGGCAAAAAGGGAGTGTTTATGTTTCATGTGAGAAATGGCTGAATTCAGAGCGTTCATGGACTCCACAGTAGGGAAGGGATTCATATGGCCCCATTCCTGGTTGAGTCTCGCGTGAAAGGAAGAGGGGAGAGGGTTAATCATTTTGCAACATAGTCTGCTGAAATGATGGAAAGCGCCACTCTACATGGCAAAGTTGGAATTGCCACAAAACCTATTATTGCTTTTTGGTGGCTACAGTAGACAACGCATGGGACCATATAAATCCTCTTCCTACTTTATATTTTAGATTAATAGTGTTATCAAGCAATTAAAAAAAATGAGCGATTTATTAATTATTCTCTTTTTTAATCCCAACGGGAAAAAAAATGCTGAGGAAAAGCCATCAATTTTGAGGTATTTTAATTTCAATTAATGACATTATTATAAAAATAGAGATATAACCAAAGAAGTGGCTTTATGAAGGCATGTATTATTTTGAACAGACTTTGAAGAGATGCAGTCTAAAATAAAAACAGGTACACAAAAATGCTGAAGCAAACAACCAAAAACTACAAACCCCGTTTCCATATGAGTTGGGAAATTGTGTTAGATGTAAATATAAACGGAATTCAATGATTTTCAAATCATTTTAAACCCATATTCAGTTGAATATGCTACAAAGACAACATATTTGATGTTCAAACTGATAAACATTTTTATTTTGCAAATAATCATTAACTTTAGAATTTGATGCCAGCAACACGTGACAAAGAAGTTGGGAATGGTGGCAATAAATACTGATAAAGTTGAGGAATGCTCATCAAACACTTATTTGGAACATCCCACAGGTGAACAGGCAAATTAGGAACAGGTGAGTGCCATGATTGGGTATAAAAGTAGATTCCATGAAATGCTCAGTCATTCACAAACAAGGATGGAGCGAGGGTCACCACTTTGTCAACAAATGCGTGAGCAAATTGTCCAACAGTTTAAGAAAAACCTTTCTCAACCAGCTATTGCAAGGAATTTAGGGATTTCACCATCTACAGTCTGTAATATCATCAAAGGGTTCAGAGAATCTGGAGAAATCACTCCACGTAAGCGGCATGGCCGGAAACCAACATTGAATGACCGTGACCTTCGATCCCTCAGACAGCACTGTATCAAAAAAATTCCACCTGAGAAGCTTAAAAAATGTGTCTCCTCAGTTCCCAAACGTTTACTGAGTGTTGTTAAAAGGAAAGGCCATGTAACACAGTGGTGAACATGCCCTTTCCCAACTACTTTGGCAAGTGTTGCAGCCATGAAATTCTAAGTTAATTATTATTTGCAAAAAATATATAAAGTTTATGAGTTTGAACATCAAATATATTGTCTTTGTAGTGCATTCAATTAAATATGGGTTGAAAAGGATTTGCAAATCATTGTATTCCGTTTATATTTACATCTAACACAATTTCCCAACTCATATGGAAACGGGGTTTGTATTTTAACTCTGCTTTTCCTCTGCTTAAGACAAGATAAGATAATGAAACGGACCCATTAATCACAGTGCTAGCAATTGTCACTAGAGTGGTTTAAAACAGGGGTTGCTAACCTTTTTGACCTCGGGGGCCCAACTTTTCCACTACAGCGCGGCCCGGAGCCCATGCAATGACTAACACACAATTAGAAACCTTACTCTTTATTTTAATCATATTCAGTAGCTATATTCAACCTACTTACAGTTTAACAGCATAAACCCTAAAAATAAATACTATAAATATACTGCAAAAGAAGGGACTCAGTTGAAAAACTTTTTTTTTTTTTTTTGCTGCCAGCCTTAACAGATTTAACAAATACATGTATATTTGTCACAATTACAGGTAAAAGCCAGTAAATTAGAATATTTTGAAAAACTTGATTTATTTCAGTAATTGCATTCAAAAGGTGTAACTTGTACATTATATTTATTCATTGCACACAGACTGATGCATTCAAATGTTTATTTCATTTAATTTTGATGATTTGAAGTGGCAACAAATGAAAATCCAAAATTCCGTGTGTCACAAAATTAGAATATTACTTAAGGCTAATACAAAAAAGGGATTTTTAGAAATGTTGGCCAACTGAAAAGTATGAAAATGAAAAATATGAGCATGTACAATACTCAATACTTGGTTGGAGCTCCTTTTGCCTCAATTACTGCGTTAATGCGGCGTGGCATGGAGTCGATGAGTTTCTGGCACTGCTCAGGTGTTATGAGAGCCCAGGTTGCTCTGATAGTGGCCTTCAACTCTTCTGCGTTTTTGGGTCTGGCATTCTGCATCTTCCTTTTCACAATACCCCACAGATTTTCTATGGGGCTAAGGTCAGGGGAGTTGGCGGGCCAATTTAGAACAGAAATACCATGGTCCGTAAACCAGGCACGGGTAGATTTTGCGCTGTGTGCAGGCGCCAAGTCCTGTTGGAACTTGAAATCTCCATCTCCATAGAGCAGGTCAGCAGCAGGAAGCATGAAGTGCTCTAAAACTTGCTGGTAGACGGCTGCGTTGACCCTGGATCTCAAGAAACAGAGTGGACCGACACCAGCAGATGACATGGCACCCCAAACCATCACTGATGGTGGAAACTTTACACTAGACTTCAGGCAACGTGGATCCTGTGCCTCTCCTGTCTTCCTCAGACCTCGATTTCCAAAGGAAATGCAAAATTTGCATGGTTGGGTGATGGTTTGGGGTGCCATGTCATCTGCTGGTGTCGGTCCACTCTGTTTCCTGAGATCCAGGGTCAACGCAGCCGTCTACCAGCAAGTTTTAGAGCACTTCATGCTTCCTGCTGCTGACCTGCTCTATGGAGATGGAGATTTCAAGTTCCAACAGGACTTGGCGACTGCACACAGCGCAAAATCTACCCGTGCCTGGTTTACGGACCATGGTATTTCTGTTCTAAATTGGCCCGCCAACTCCCCTGACCTTAGCCCCATAGAAAATCTGTGGGGTATTGTGAAAAGGAAGATGCAGAATGCCAGACCCAAAAACGCAGAAGAGTTGAAGGCCACTATCAGAGCAACCTGGGCTCTCATAACACCTGAGCAGTGCCAGAAACTCATCGACTCCATGCCACGCCGCATTAACGCAGTAATTGAGGCAAAAGGAGCTCCAACCAAGTATTGAGTATTGTACATGCTCATATTTTTCATTTTCATACTTTTCAGTTGGCCAACATTTCTAATAATCCCTTTTTTGTATTAGCCTTAAGTAATATTCTAATTTTGTGACACACGGAATTTTGGATTTTCATTTGTTGCCACTTCAAATCATCAAAATTAAATGAAATAAACATTTGAATGCATCAGTCTGTGTGCAATGAATAAATATAATGTACAAGTTACACCTTTTGAATGCAATTACTGAAATAAATCAAGTTTTTCAAAATATTCTAATTTACTGGCTTTTACCTGTAGATGTTAAACTTTGTAAAACATTTCCCACTGAGGAAATAATCGCTTTGATTGTCAATCACAGCTGTCTCGTACATGTAGGTAAGCACAACATTCAGGGTTTCCCCTTATTGTAATTGAATGCGGCACCCATATAGATATATATTTTTTTTTTACTTGAAAACAAATTAAAGTGATATAATATATTCTAGCCACCAGAAAAAAATCAAAGTCCAATGCTATTTTTAGCTTTTATTACCAATCGTACGATAAACGGCACAATTCAACAGGTTTTAGCTCCCGTGCAAACACTTTCGTCTTGTGAGTCCGCACTTCCCTGGACACACATTTTCTGCCAGTCACCTTGCGGGCACGGACGGTGTGTTTGCGACCATGGAAAAAACTGACATCAAATCCAAACCCCATGAACATAAAACATTAACATTAGCTGGTCGTTACAGTATGAATTGATTAATATATAGCCTATTATTTGCGCACTATTGACAAGTGATGTACCGAAAACTTGACCATCGAAAAAATACTTTGATCACTGAAAACCGTGCTACCGAAACCGAATATAAACAAAACGGACGCTGGAGTGTTGTCAGCATGTCTGTAATGTAAACGTAATTTGTTATACATATTGCAGATATACCCGCGGACAGCCCTCTAGAAAATGTGCAAATATTAAGAGGACAGTGGCGGGTATGAAAAAGAGAAAATGAAACTAGAGCAACAGCGCCTAGCAAATGTGACGTCATGCTCGCTGGAGCCTCTTAAGTCAGGGACATGGAGGGACATAAGTTGTCTCTAAACACAAATACAGTCTAAAATAACACCAGAAGAAGATGCTAGAATATTTGCTAGTTATTTTTAAATTAAAACAAAGTCATTAAAAGTCTGGAAACACTTGAAGAAATCTCAACAAAGTACCTTGTACAAAAATCGGCAAAAATTTTAAATATGGCAAATCGATTTAAAAAAAAAATATATATATATAATAATAAATAATAAATATATATATATATATATATATATATATATATATATATATATATATATATATACACACACATATAAATACTAATTCATAATATATTTGTTTTAAATGTGTGTATACATTTTTTTAGCCTTTTTTGAAAGAAAATCATATAGCAAATTATGCAAATTATTCAATGATGTCATGGTGACCACCCCCATAACCACGCCCCACCGCCACAGGTATGACAGTTTGGAGGAAACCCTGAACATATGTTTTAAACCTTATTCAACGACAAAACAAGAAGTTATTTATTTATGAGTTTTGCTTTTATTTTGTCAAAACATTCTCCACCATAAAAGTGTGCTCTGATTTTAAATACAATGTACACATCTTTGATATATCATCATATTGACGCGCAGATATGTTTATAATCGTATAAAGTTCAGTTCATTTATTTATTTCATTCATAAAAAAATCAAACAAAGGAATAAAATAAAAAAATAACAATAAATAACATAACATGAGGAGTTCAAGTACCTCGGAGTCTTGTTCACGAGTGAGGGAAGAGTGGATCGTGAGATCGACAGGCGGATCGGTGCGGCGTCTTCAGTAATGCGGACGCTGTATCGATCCGTTGTGGTGAAGAAGGAGCTGAGCCGGAAGGCAAAGCTCTCAATTTACCGGTCGATCTACGTTCCCATCCTCACCTATGGTCATGAGCTTTGGGTTATGACCGAAAGGACAAGATCACGGGTACAAGCGGCCGAAATGAGTTTCCTCCGCCGGGTGGCGGGGCTCTCCCTTAGAGATAGGGTGAGAAGCTCTGTCATCCGCGGGGAGCTCAAAGTAAAGCCGCTGCTCCTCCGCATCGAGAGGAGCCAGATGAGGTGGTTCGGGCATCTGGTCAGGATGCCACCCGAGCGCCTCCCTAAGGAGGTGTTTAGGGCATGTCCGACCGGTAGGAGGCCACGAGGAAGACCCAGGACACGTTGGGAAGACTATGTCTCCCGGCTGGCCTGGGAACGCCTCGGGATCCCCCGGGAGGAGCTGGACGAAGTGGCTGGGGAGAGGGAAGTCTGGGCTTCCCTGCTTAGGCTGCTGCCCCCGCGACCCGACCTCGGATAAGCGGAAGAAGATGGATGGATGGATGGATGGAACATTGAAGTAAAATATGAATGAAAAGGAGCAGAAAGAAGTAAAACATTTATAAAATCATCCCCTAATTACACAAATTCAACAATTGACTTTCAATTTTGGTGACTACAAAGCTATATTTTAATTTTACAACGAAGAAATAATTCTACTCAGACATATTTTCATCATCATGATTCATACATTTTTTTTAATACAGAAAGAGTTTCACCTTAATGTGGTTCTAAACACACCCGGAAGCAACGCCATTTCTCTATAGCTCGTCGAGTAGATACATTTGCATTATGCAAAAAAAAAACCCAAAAAACACTGTCCTCGCAAGCACAAGACATGGATTATACATACATGTCCTTTAAAACTGACATTGATTGTACATGTCCTTTAAAACTGACTTCGAAACAACGTTGATTAAACATACATGCCCTTTAAAACTGACTTTGAAACAACATTGCAAAGGAGTTGTGTTTGTAAATTGAGACAAGCCAGTGGACATGGTGTCGTCAAGCCAGGCTAGAGTCTGGCACTGGCAGAAATGATGCGACCCAAGTTTGACACCCTAGATAATCACTGATAACCAATCTAAGGTCATCTCAGCACACTGTGACTGTGAGGCAGGATGCTGTCCTCGTGTCGCTTCGCTTTAGTTTCAAGTGGAGAGCAGAGAGTACAGTATCCATGATCAGTACAACTACTATCAAAGTACTTCAACCAAGCACATCAAGTTAATGCAAAGTAGGGCTGTCATTTAGTTTAGATTAATTTTTACTTATAAACATTTCTGAATTACATGAATCTAAATTAATCAAATAATATCATTCATTGTCAATTTCTCAGTATGTAGTGAAAATTTAGTAAAATATCAATCCCAAAGCTACTAGTTTTCATTAAACACATGCATCCATCCATCTTCTTTCGCTTATCCGAGGTCGGGTCGCGGGGGCAGCAGCCTAAGCAGGGAAGCCCAGACTTCCCTCTCCCCGGCCACTTCGTCCAGCTCTTCCCGGGGGATCCCGAGGCGTTCCCAGGCCAGCCAGGAGACAGTCTTCCCGACGTGTCCTGGGTTTTCCCCGTGGCCTCCTACCGGTCGGACGTGCCCTAAACACCAACCCTAGGGAGGCGTTCGGGTGGCATCCTGACCAGATGCCCGAACCACCTCATCTGGCTCCTCTCGATGTGGAGGAGCAGCGGCTTTACTTTGAGCTCCCCCCGGATGACAGAGCGTCTCACACATGCAAAGACACTTAAATAGTATTTTATTCTTTGTGCTATGGCGCCATCTTTTGGACGAGTTCACTCACTGCAGGTTATGCTGGGTGAATGCCAACAAGTATTTCCTGCTGTTTAGAGCTTTGAACCGGAAGTAGAAGTGCAGTTTCGTCTGACCATAGCGTTTCTGCTCATATGGATTCTTCATTCATCACCCCAAGCAACATTTGTAAGTTTTACAATATAACTAAAACTATTCTTACTCACTAAACCGTCCCGTGTGTGATGTCTGTAGAAATGTTTTCATGCATGTGTGCTATCGTAATGTAATGAATCAAGCATCGTTTGCATTAGCTAATATGCTACCACGTTTACGAGTGGCTGTGTTGTTTGTATTGTTTCAGTTTCACAAATTCCTCAGTAAGTTTACCCAAACGTCATCGTGGAGTTATTGAGTCTGTTTAGCCGAGTGGAGAGCTAAGCTTGCGCAGCTCGTGGGCCCATGAGGATGACTTCTGTTTTGTTTGATCATCCGTTTTACTGCCGTGTTACAGGCACCGTTTGGAAACATTTAAATATTAATTAAATAATAATAATTAAATAAATAATAATTAAATTAAATAATTAAATAATAATAAAAATATGTATGTGTAAATAACTAATTTCACAATGTATATATCTGCGGATTATAGGCTAATATATGGGGAAAAAAATGTTTACTTAAATTTAGTGGGTGTGGCTTATATACTAGTGCGCTCTGTAGTAAAGAAAAATACGGAATATTATGTGCTGCATAAACCAACTTAATATACAAGCTGCCCAGGAATCAGTAGGAGAAATCTACAAGTTGATGGTGATGTTCCTCCCTCTACTCCCCAAGAGAGTACACGCTCACACGCTTGAGTACTTTACAAATAATAGATCACTTATAGCGCTTGTAGTACAAATCCACAGCTTTGCTAGACTAAAGTACTAAATGCTATAAAACCCGTTTGGTACATCGTGTGACTTTTGTCTCCCAAGTCTGACTCCACCCTCACGGTCCTGACTGGGGGGTGGAGGGAACACAAACGATGTTCAATGAACTACTTTACTTTATCTGTCTAACTAGTGCATTGCTGTAGTGATTTGTGTTAAAGAAAAAAAACTCCCGGGTGTGAAGGACTCCCACATGTGTGCAGGGCGACCGCACTCTCCGCTCAAGGCTTCTGCAGCCCGAGCCACCAGCGTCCTCATTAGCAGCCAGAAGATTGTAAGCAGATACCTCCTCCTCTCTCTCTTTGTCTCGCTTCGCCTCTCGCACAAATGATTCCTAATCCGCGTCCTCTATCTTGCCTCTGATATAATGAATAACTCACAAAGAGGAAGGACGACTCCAAACAGTGCGACCTATTTGTTACACGCCGCCATATTTAACACGCCAAGGTTTATGACTTTTTAGAAAAAGATTGCGGCGTGACCTTGAAATGTGTCACGTTAAAGCGGGTGAACGGCGTTATTTATTCATGTGTGGAGGTTGAGGTCAAGTGTCAGCACAGAATGTCAAGCAAGATCCATTTGGTATGTTGTTAAATCCCAATGTATGCATACAGGAGGAAGTGGATATTCAATAATATGTCATTCAATTATATTTGGACTGGGAATTGGACTTAATTTCCTTTATAATACCATCGTTTACAGAATAGAACGGTACTTACTTGCTTTCAAACAGTGCCTGTAACATGGCAGTAAAACAGCTGATCAAACAAAACAGAAGCGGAAACTTACTCTCCAGACAGTTAAACAGACTCCATAACTTAACGGTGAAGTTTTAGTGAATTTACAAAACTAAAACAATACAAGAAAAATGCCATTATAAGTTAATAATAGAGACACTTGTAAACATGTTAGCATATTTGCTAATGCTAACAACACTAGCTTGATTACATTACAATAGCACATACAAAGGTGCAAGAAATTGTAATGTTTTACAGCAGCTATGGACATCTACATCGACAATATGATTTGTCTGAATTTTCTGGACAGGACATGATAAAAAAAAAAAAGTAAACGTGTTAGCATATTCGCTAATATTAACAACGCTAACTTGATTACATTACTAAAGCACGTACAAATATGCATGAAAACACTCCTACAGACATCACACATGGGACAGTTTAGTAAATATGAATTGTTTTAGTTATATTGTAAAACTTACAGCTATTGCTTAGAGTGATGAATGGAGAATCCTTTCGAGCAGAAACGCTATGGACGAATGTACTTCTGGCACAAAACAGGAAGTACATTGTCAATCCGCAGCACCTGCAGTGAGCGAACTCGTCCAAAAGATGACGACATACCACAAACTATGACAAACCTTTTCAGTGTCTGTTAGTGTAGTATGACAACTATTTGTTAGATACAAAACATTATGGCCCTTAGCGAAGAGAAAATTCATAAATTAGCCTCATCTTTCAATAAGCAGCAGGGCTCAAAGCGTTGGAAAAAGGTAGCGGCTTATAGTCTGGAAAATACGGTAATTTCAATTATATACGATTTTTTTGTCTGATTGTTCTGAACTCTTGTTTCTATGCCAGTGTTATATTGGGCAGAATATTTATGATCAGAGTATTATTATGCCCACCCTTAATTAGATACTAGCAAATCAGTACTATAGGTGGCCCCGATAGCTTTTCTTCCTGTCACTCACTCACAAGTGACTTGGAGAGATTCGGCTGCAACACAAAATAAAGAAATACAATAAACGTTATCCTTTCTTTCTTTGAAATATTCTTCCAAAATTAGTCTTTAAAAAGAAAGAATTGTATCCATCTTATATTCAGATAAAACAAATATATAAAGTGGAACCTTGATTTAGAAACTTAAATGGCTCTTCAACAGAGGTAATGAATATAAAAGTTAATATATATCGAAGCAAATTTCTCTATAGGAAACAATGTAAATATGAGTCATGGGTTCGAGCCTTGACAAAAGTCCATATTTTAGTAAAAGTATGTACACATTAAACACAATATAAATCGCTATACAGTACTGTATATAAAACAAACATAACAAAGGGGTGATGGATCAACTTTCTATTAAATTGAAAGGCCAAAACAACAACAACTAGCTCAACCTTCCTGATTTTCAGCCACCCTGCCGACACGCACACACAGTCACTCGCCCTGTGGTGCACTCACAGTTTGAAAACACAAAGCTCCTTAACTTCAACACCCAGTTCGCTACAATGATTAGGATTTGAAAACAATTACGTTCTTCTCAGCATGGCGCGGGAAAGAGGAGGAGCGGGGGAGGTAACAATGTCGACAACACTGTGGCTATTTCCTAAATGTTTTGAACCACACATCGCTTGTCCATTGCTTTCTATGAACTCCAGCAAAACTAGAAAGACCAAAAGACACACAACTAGCACAGTAGCTGCGATGCTGAGATCAATCACCATGGCTGTGCTGCTCGGCACAAAATGGCCACAAAGCCTAGTTCCATTCAGTCGGTGGTTCCTAAATGTAAAGTTTGTACAATGAGGGGTTCGTAAATCGTTGTTCCACTGTATTATTTTTTTCAAAACTCTTAAATGCTAACTGAGGCCTGTTTAAAACACAGCAATTGCTCTGAGATGTGCGCTTATAAATCTAGATACAGGCATTTTGTTTTCCATGGCGCAACACTTTCAATCAATACTTAATTACCTCCAAAACACAGCATCCTCTTATCCAGCTTGCGAGGCCTGGCAGGTATTGGCATGCGGTGTTATGCAAGGTTAAAAATAAATGAATAATAAAAAAGGTCCTCACCCTGCAGCTATGTACTTACTGGCCAATCAGTGTTCCTCTTAGAGGCCGGCGTTCCATTTTGCACAGAGTGGACACTTTATTTTCTTTCCACCGCATAATGTTAATGCCCCCTCGCTTACACACACACACACGCAGAGGTGCGCAATTGCTCTAAGTTGGACCCCCTTTAACTGAGAAGTCCTAATAAGAGATGATATTTATGTAGCAGAGGAATGGTGAAATATGTCGTCAAGATGGGCGTGCACTTCCTCATGAATAATAACACAAGCCTCAGGCTCTTCGCTCTGTCCCGGCTAATTTCCTTTCTACACCTCACAATTGTGTGTATGTGTGTGTTTGCGTGCGGGTGTGTGTTAGGGTCATCGCATAGCCACAGCAGCAAGTCCCTTTGTGTAAGCATAGATGGAGTCTGACCAGTGTGTCTTTAAGAACATCTTCACTGTGCTCCTCGGGCTCTTCCAGTAACAGATGACTCACTTGGAGGCTGAATCCCCTTCCACGACTACCACCACCTCGGGCTATTCCAGTAACAGATGATTCACTTGGAGGCTGAATCCCCTTCCACCACTACCACCACCTCTGCGCCTCGAATGCTGGGGACGTTATTGGTCTTATTTGTTCCAGAGATGGCACTGATAAAACCTTAGACGTCATGTACAAACACACACGGTCTCAGCCACCTGCTGCGATAAGGTTCGAGCCAGATCAGGATAGAAGAGTGTAACGTGATAGCATCTCTGTAGATAATCTCCAGACTTGGGAATGTGTGGAAGTTACCGGAAAACAAGAGGATATAAACTGTCCACCAGACAGCAGGACAAAGACTAAATAGTATGTATGGAATGCAATGCAACGGGACACATACAACACTATACTTCTCACAGTAATGAATAATGTGCATTGACTCAGTTATTGGAGGGTTCGTTTTTCAGAGGAAAGCTATCCTATACTCGGGTTTAACCAGGAAACCAGGAAAAAAAAATGCCATTGTGATTAAAAACCTCTTTTTTCAAGGGAGTCCTGGCCAAGAGGCAGCAAAGTTACACATTAAAATGACAGGATGGACATCAAGTAAAACAGTTTCAGATAACTGAGGCTCCTTCAAATGCTTTCAGTTTAGATTTAAAAGCATTTAAGGATAAAAATTCAGTCAGCTTCCAGTCTCTTTGTAGCATGTTCCAAGCACAAGGAGCTGCATTGACAAAAGCTTTCTTTCCCCAGCTCAGTGCGAGCAAAAGGGACAGAGAGCAACAGCTGATGGTTGGATCTCAGTGCATAGGAGTTTGTACTTCTCTTGAAATCTATATACAAATGTAATTGGGCAATAGTCTCATAAGTGCCTTGTAGATAAAAGTGTACCAATGACACTGTCTCCTAGTGGACAGAGAAGGCCATCCCACCTGAAAGTACAAGTCACAGTGGTGTCTACAGTTTGTGATCAACCTCAAAGAAGCATGGTCAACACAGTCCAACATCTAAAGACAGGAATGAGTAGCATTCCTTGTATGTAACCAAGTGAGTCAGAGTTTTTTCTCCTGTCACTCACACGCCAGTGACCTGGATCGACGCATTCACAAAAAAAGTGTCTCAAAGGTTTACGGCTGCAACAATTAATCGATTAGGAACAAAAAATTGCATTATGCTGCAAGCCTCTGCGATTAATAGACATCGAATCGTCATTGAGGCTTTAATTAGAGGCTGAGGTTTTTTCCCACCGTCCAACATTTCCGGCATTTGAGTGACAGACATGTTGTCCAATCAGAATTGTTGAGCCTTGTGTTTGTCCGTCTCTCGCTTTAAACAAGGAGAAAAATGTCTCACTCTGTGCATCGCTCTCAGCACCCGAGCGTGTTTCTTTAACAGTATGCAAAACCCAAAAGCAATGAAGTTGTCACGTTGTGTAAATGGTAAATAAAAACAGAATACAATGATTTGCAAATCCTTTTCAACTTATATTCAATTGAATAGACTGCAAAGACAAGATATTTAATGTTCCAACCGAGAAACTTAAAGGGGAACATTATCACAATTTCAGAATGGTTAAAACCATTAAAAATCAGTTCCCAGTGGCTTATTATATTTTTCGAAGTTTTTTTCAAAATTTTACCCATCACGCAATATCCCTAAAAAAAGCTTCAAAGTGCCTGATTTTAACCACCCGTCCATTTTCCTGTGACGTCACATAGTGAAGCCAACACAAACAAACATGGCGGAAAGAACAGCAAGCTATAGCGACATTAGCTCGGATTCAGACTCGAATTTCAGCGGCTTAAGCGATTCAACAGATTACGAATGTATTGAAACGGATGGTTGTAGTGTGGAGGCAGGTAGCGAAAACGAAATTGAAGAAGAAACTGAAGCTATTGAGCCATATCGGTTTGAACCGTATGTAAGCGAAACCGACGAAAACGACACGACAGCCAGCGACACGGGAGAAAGCGAGGACGAATTCGGCGATCGCCTTCTAACCAACGAATGGTATGTGTTTGTTTGGCATTAAAGGAAACTAACAAATATGAACTAGGTTTACAGCATATGAAATACATTTGGCAACAACATGCACTTTGAGAGTGCAGACAGCCCAATTTTCATCAATTAATATATTCTGGAGACATACCCTCATGTCAGCAGGCCAGGGAAGCTAGGGTCGATATTCTTCTCTTGATCATCTTCGGGACGGTGTGAGCCAAGACATCCAGAGGGTTTAGCTCGCTCGTCTGCGGGAACAAACTGCCGCCATTGCTTGCCGTGCTACCGAGGTCCTTTGTCCCTGAATTGCTCACACACTCGGGCAGATTCAATGGGGGTCTGGCGGCAGATTTCTTTGACTTTATCGTTGGAAATGCATCTGCTTTGAGTGTCGCAGGATATCCACACATTCTTGCCATCTCTGTCGTAGCATCGCTTTCGTCGGTAAAGTGTGCGGAACAAACGTCCAATTTCTTGCCACTTTCACATCTTTGGGCCACTGGTGCAACTTGAATCCGTCCCTGTTCATGTTGTTACACCCTCCGACAACACACCGACGAGGCATGATGTCTCCAAGGTACGGAAAACAGTCGAAAAAACGGAAAATAACAGAGCTGATTTGACTCGGTGTTTGAGAAAATGGCAGATTGCTTCCCGATGTGACGTCACATTGTGACGTCATCGCTCCGAGAGCGAATATTAGAAAGGCGTTTAATTCGCCAAAATTCACCCATTTAGAGTTCGGAAATCGGTTAAAAAAATATGGTCTTTTTTCTGCTACATCAAGGTATATATTGACGCTTACATAGGTCTGGTGATAATGATCCCCTTTAATATTTTTGCAAATAATTATAAACTTAGAATTTAATGGCAGCAACACATTGCAAAAAAGATGTCACAGGGGCATTTTTACCACTGTTACATGGCCTTTCCTTTTAACAACACTCAGTAAACGTTTGGTAACTGAGGAGACACACTTTTGAAGTGGAATTATTTCACATCCTTGTTTGATGTACAGCTTAAGTTGTTCAACAGTCCGGGGTCTCCGTTGTGGTATTTTAGTCTTCATAATGCACCACACATTTTCAATGGGAGACAGGTCTGGACTACAGGCAGGCCAGTCTAGTACCCGTACTCTTTTACTATGAAGCCACGCTGTTGTAACACGTGGCTTGGCATTGTTTTGCTGAAATAAGCAGGGGCGTCCATGATAACGTTGTTTGGATGGTAACATATGTTGCTCCAAAACCTGTATGTACCTTTCAGCATTATTGGTGCCTTAACAGATGTGTAAGTTACCCATGTCTTGGGCACTAATACACCCCCAGATGAGCCCTTTTTTCAGTCATTCACAATCTCTGTTTTGCTGGGCGGAGAGCAAGACCGCCAGCTTCACAAACAGGAAGCACAAACAGACATCCTCCCTACTCGCCAATCGTCGGTGAGAATTTTCGCAAAGGCGGAAAATGTGATTCCATAGCCAAATGTCCCGTTGTGGGAATAGTTCCGCCTCAAATCGGATTGGCAATATACAGCAAGCCCATCTACAATCAATCAGACAATATCCTTTATTTAACCAGGTAAAAACTCATTGAGATTAAAATCTCTTTTCCAAGACTGAGCTGGCCAAGAGGGCAGCAAAACAAAGTTACAGAAATACATTTAAGAACTGCAAAAACAGCCACAATTAAAAAATAAATTATATAAAAACATGCGATGGGTCAAAACAATGTATAAAATGGACGAACAAAAGAGAATGTTGTGATCACGTGATGGCAATAAACAAAAGACAACGTCCGACCTCGTTTTTCCAACTGGGGAAAAAATGCAATTTAAGATGTTGAATATGTATGAGTCCATTTTTTGTTTCTTTATCCAATAAACAGTCATTCACCTTCCAACGACAGTACAATGATAAACATGTCTACAGTAATGGGAAATAAAAGTTAATATTTTTTTTAAATTGTTTTTTTGCATTATTATTACATATTACATTACATTATAAACACTGTATAGTTTTTTTATGGGTTATTTCTTCAGTTTAAAGGGGAACTGCACATGTTTTGGAATGTTGCCTATCCTTCACAATCCTTATGTAAGACAAGAAGTCATTTTATAACACTGCCAGGCCACCTCATTTTAAGCGTATGTGGCGCATTAATTTCAAGAACGCAGCGCAATGTTTGCTTATTTTTTCTTCATCACTGAGTATTACTCACTGCAGATTTCATGAGAGCCAACAAACAATAAAACGTCACTTACTGTACGATGTCTGCTGTCATTGGGATGCCAACTGATAGAATCTTGTTATATTCCCATTTAGATGAAAAATTATTAACAATGTTCGCCAAGAAAAGGGGGGTGGAACCAAGCACCTTTATGTGTCGTTTGGGTATAATTTGGCTGTCAAAGTGTACCAACTTGTTGGACTCCATCCTCATCCTTCTACTATCCAGGTGAGATGCATGATTTACGATTACAATTTGATACGAGTCGATGCGGATGTAAGCTTTGCACGGAAAATTGAAAATTAAATGTATCATGTCAGAACAATGTCATGTGTTTTTTTTTTGTTGTTTTTTAAATAGACACATACTGAATGCATGTGTGAATGGGTGAATGTGGAAATAGTGTCAAAGCGCTTTGAGTTCCTTAAAAAAGGTAGAAAAGCGCTATAAAAGTACAATCCATTTACCATACAAAACAGGCGGTTCCTGTGTTATTTATGAGCAAATAGTAGAACTGTCAACGTCAAGGCATTGCAATCCATGGACTCAAAGAAAAGAAAAGAAGATGTGTGAGTTAAAAAATGCAATTTATAATTAGTACTGTAAATGAATTTTATTCTGTTGATTAGTTGTGTTTTCCTTTGTTCTACATTATTAAATGTTAGAGTATCAAATTTGATCAAGAGACTGAAGGGTTGTGATATTTGCAAACGAAACACATCTATTGACTGGCTCATTGACATGAACGATAGGTTTGTTTTTATTTGAAGCGTGACAGTGAGGAAACATCTCAACCAAGGCGGAAACGAACACGGCTTTGCACAATGGGTGTGCCTCTATTCTCTGCTCTGAATGGACTTTATTGTCATTGCATGTCTCCAAGCATCCAAAAAAATTGCTAGATTTGTCACTAGTCGTTTTAAGAAAGAAAACCACTAAGAGGAGTCGGAAAGATATTGGATTTAGCGAGAAAGTCACCAAGTTGACAACACTGCGCTGGAATGTGTGTAAAAAAAAAAAAAGACGCAAAGACCCGCCTTAGGTTGCTTCTGATTGGTTTACACTGCGTGGTGCCTTCCGTGGCTGGCTGGATTTAGGCACAAAAATGTATGGATTTGTCTGTGATTGGTTCTTTCCGTAAGTCAAATCAGGATTACTGTCTGCCAAGTTGCTTTGTCGTTGTCCGTCTGAAACGACAACGGTACTCTCGTATTACGTCGTCAGAGAAGTCTCGCAATATGAGGGCGGCCATATTTTGTAAGAGATCTACAATCAACCAATGCATGACTTTCCAACCAGACATCAACCGATCCATATTACATATAGATCGATCCAGAGGCTTGCCAAACGATGTATTTATATCTCTAAAGTTAAAATCGGTTATCAGTTTGTACTGATTATTTTTTACACCCCTAATATATATATATTTTTTATTGATAATGTGAATTTATTAGAAAAAATAATTAAGATCAAGGCAAGCAAGCTATTTTCCAGAATATACGCATTGAGGCTATAAATGTAATATCTGATTACTTGATTAATAGAACAAACCAATCGATGGGTTACTGGATTTCTAAAATAATCAATGGCTCCAACCCTGCAAAGGTTGGGCAAACAGCATAGAATGAGTTAAGATTATGGAGATCAATAAAGCCGAGTCATCAAACAACTGTCCAGCAGCAACAAATATGAAGTCTTATTTTATTGCAACCTACCAGTGAAAACGTGATTTTAAAGAGAACATTTTTAAGATTTAAGAAGGTTTAAGATTTGTCTTTGTATTCATTTTCCAAAAACAGGTCTTGGAGAAAAAGTCTAATATTTGAGTCAATAGAGAATGAGAAAAACAGAGACATGAACAAAGGACAGCAATGAAGGACAAGCAGCATAATGTGTTCTTTCTTCTTCTGAGTGTGGCAAATGACGCCTTTTTTGTATTTGTCCAGTTCAATTCCCGTATTCTCTCGACCAAAGTCTAAGGACTGCATTGTGTCTCTCGTCCCTGAAACAACAAGTACAGCATAGTATGGATCGCTTGTTTTTGCACGCTATACCACTTTTGACAAGAACAACGCCAGAAATGTGGAAAGAAAAATCAACCTGACAGCCGCAGATTTTTCTAAGAACCAGAATGTGTGCAGGTTTGGATCAGATCAGTTATGTTGTACCCTTCACAACTTTTGACAGCTCCATAAATATTGCAAAGACTAAACCACCTGAACCAAAATGTATTTCTAGGTAGAAACGTGCGCTTGAGTACAAAACGTGGTGCAGATCCTGTTATCATGCTGCTCACTGAAACATTTCAGCGAGCCATGCAGAGATGAGGAACACACACAAACGCACACATACCAGCCCCCAACTCCCATCCACCATCTGGCCTTCCCAAGGCTCAGATGTCTCATGGGTAAAGTGAGCTGCAAGGGGTACTGTGTGTTTGGAACCAGGAGTGTGAGCGAGTGCACCTCATTCTGCGGAAAAATGTGAAAAAGATATTGTGATGAAATGAACCTTCGTGCACACCATTAGTCCCAGCTCCGCCGCCCTCATGCGAGCGCCGCACTTTTCGCACAACAGCCGCCGCATTTACAGCCAGCAGGTACACCAGCAGCAGGCAGGGGTCGACGCTCGCCGGGCTTGGTCACAGTCCGCACAGGCGCGCCTGCACGCCGATGGTCTTTTCACTGTTTGCAAAATAAAAGCCTCCATTATGGACTGAGGCCATGTCTGCTGCCCCAGCTCGCCATAATAGCTTTAGTACACTAAATGACCATTACACAAAGTATTTTTTATTTAGCAGAAATATCCGTTTGGTAAGATGTTAACATGTATTGTGTGTCACTGCTCACTGATTGGTTAAGATCAACATTTACACCATCGGTGAATTTGTATACCAACAACAAGATTACACTTTTTCATTCCCGGTTGCTTTTTCTATTCAGGAATTCTGGAAAACTACCTGTGGGCTACTGGAAGAGGGTAGGTTTAAATATTCAGATTTGGCCATTTTCTTCATGGATGCATGAATGATTGGCAGCAAAAAGGATTAAATATTATCATGATCCAAACTAGTTTTGCTGGACGCCTAAAAATTGCAATTTTATGTTGCTTATTTCTGCTTTTTAGCGCCCTTTTAGTTGTCATATACACATTGTAATGTTTGCTAAGCCCGGAGGTGGGTAGTAATGTGTTACTTGAGCAAATGTAAGTTTTTTGAGAAATTGTACTTTAAGTAGTTTTATTGCAACATACGTTTTACTTTTACTTAAGTATTTTTGTGAAGAAGAAACGCTACTTTGTCTAGCATGCCTTTGTCTCCAGCAGGTAAGACTACTGTAATGGTCCTCTCACTAGGCTCTCTAAACCAGCTGTAAAGCAGCTGCAGTACATCCAAAATGCTGCTGCTCGAGTCCTGACAAGAACGAGGATATGTGACCATATTAGCCTAGGTCACTGCACCGGCTTCTTAGACTTTAAAACAAGTCTTTTCATGGTCTTGAACCAAAGTACATCTCTGACATGTTAGAACCTTATGAACCATCTCCAGCTTTGAGAACCTCAGAGAGTGGTCTCCAATTGGTGCCCAGAGTCAGGACCGACCATAGTGATGCTGCGTTTCAGTTTTATGCTCCTAAAATCTGGAATAGTCTTCCAGAAGATGCAAGCCTGTTCAAATCCAGGGCTGTAAAACGCTTATTTAAATGGGCATATCAACTGAACTTCATATTTGACATAAACTCATTACGTACAAAGTGAAATATGTCAAGCTTGTATTTGTTATATTTAATAATCACGGTTTACAGTTTTTTAAAAACCCAACATTTGCTGACATTTTTAATTCAAGGTTTTCATTCGCTGTATGCTATAATCATCTGAAGAAGTCTTGAAACACCATATCTCCAGTTGCATGTCATATATTCATTAAGAAATCTATTTGCGGGGACCTTCGCCTGATATTCTAATCTGTTGAGTTTCACAAGTACATTTGTTTGTCACACCATACATATTGTTTATTTGCAATATATTCTTTTGCACTCTCGATAAGCCATGGTATAGCACGATAATCAAAGCAGCAACCTAAGAGACTAATGTTCTCTAATCATACTGAGCGTATTTTAGCTCGTAGCGTTCACACAAGAGTAATCATGCACACTACTTATTGCACTGGAACTCCAAGACCTCCCGGCTAGTCGAGCTACAATCCACACCCCCTTCAACCACTGTAGCATCCCCAAGCCCTGCAGTTCCAGGCCGGTAAAAATTACTGAGTTTATATAAGCATAACTGGTTTAAAGGCAAATAGAAACAAGCAATGGGTAATGATAGTTGTGTGTGGCTAGAAACATGTGGCTACGTGAGTGCAGACTCCAGTACTGACAAGGTGTAATGTAAAGGTTCATTCTTGTCCCTGCTATGCTTTGACAGCCAGTTTAGATCATAGTAAGGCAATACCAATATCACAATGCATCGAACCGACATCTCTCAGAGGCGTCAGCATGGTGCATGGTACATGGTACATGGGTTCTATACGGCAGCGTTTTACATCAACATAGCCACCGTGTGATGGAGTGCATTTTTTAAACACTACGAAACACACCAAAAAAAAAAATGGTCCATTCGTATTACAGGTGTTTATTGTCCTATCATTGTGCAGCTGCTGTGGAAGAGCACTATCGACATCATGATAATTCTACTTTAAAATCATTAACTTTGGGACCAAAGTAGTTGTTCAAATTTGATACAAAAAATACTGAAACCATTCCACCGCTTTTAGTTTTAAAAGATAAAAACAAGACAAAGTTAATTTTGAATCATGTTGTCAAAGAACCTGAAACGTCAGCATTAGACCAAAGTCATAATGATCTTCAGCACTTGGCTCCCCCCTAAGGATGTAACAATACGGACATTTCACATCACTGTCATATTGACCCAAATGATCATGGATATCACAGATAGAGATGTGTAGATCGATTGGTATCGAACCATCGTCGCAAAAAACCTGCCGATTAATAGCTTTTCAATGCCCATCACAAACACAGATTCTCTCTGGCTGACTAGCGGCGAGCAGCTAATTATGTATCTCCATACACAATGTGGAGCAGTTTCCCTACACCAGGGATGTCAAAGTGGTTTTCATTGAGGGCCACATGGCAGTTATGGCTGAAATAAGAGGGCCGCTTGTAACAGCGAATAATGTATGAATTTGCCTCTGGATTTCACTATTAATTATATAAACTGTTTTAAATAGACTGTCCATTATACAGTAAAAACTTTACATTTACAAAATGTTACTGTCAAATAGAGTTTTTTTTTGTTTTGTTTTTTTACAACATGTTACGGTAAATGGAAAAACAGTAATACTGTTTTTTGGGGAGTTTTAGGGGGGGGAAAAGCTGGCAGCTTAGTTGCCAGAATTGTACTATTAAATTGACATTGGTTTTTACAACATTATATTGTTCATGGAAAAACAGTACAAATTATTTTTTTTATTGTGGCAACTTAGCCGCTAGTTTTTCTACCGTAAAAACAAATGTACGGTCTTTCATTTTACAGTAATACACCTTTAAAAACAACAAGCACAGATTTTACAGTCAAAAACTGGCAGCTCAGTCAACAGAATTTGTTGTCATTTTTATTCATTTGATGGGTGGTTTGCTGTAAAGTTAAGTATTTTTATTTATTTTTATTTTAATAAACTGTAATATTTGTTGCAATATTGGATACTATTAAAGTTTAAAAGTGTCACGGCGCAAGCACATGCCGCTGCGCACTCCTCAAGGAGTCCCACGGAGCACGCTTCGGGACACGCCCACAAGCGCTCATCTCCTGCACGCGTCACTCCGGCGGCAGCAAGCAGCAGCTTTCCATCAGCACTCAACGCACCTGGTGCTAATGAGAAGTCCTGCCTTCATAAGCCTGCTCAACCTGCTATCCGGCGCCAGAACGTAATCGTCTGTTGGAGTACATTAAGCAATCATCATGCTCTAAGCAATTTCGCTCTCTCTCTCTATGTGTGTCCTCCACCATCGTGTTTACCGTATTTTCCGGAGTATAAGTCGCACCTGCCGAAAATGCATAATAAAGAAGGAAAAAGGTAAGTTGGACTGGAGCCCGGCCAAACTATGAAAAAAAACTGCGACTTATAGTCCGAAAAATACGGTAATTGGTCTCGTGTCTTCCTTGTCGTCCTTCCTGCAGTCTGCCTTCGTTCCTCGTAACGAGCTGTGTGTCTAGTCTTCCCCCAATAATTGTTCCTTCTGCTTCCCTGAGTGTCTCTTGGAACTCGACGTCCTGATTGGACACGGACCTCCGACGTCTCGCTATAGCCGCTCGACTTCCTGCTTCTCACGGATCTATGAGCCTGCTCTGCCCCTTTTGGACTTGCATCTCACTCAACATTATGGTAACACTCAACAGCTAATCGACACACACACACACACACACACACACACACACACACACACACACACATACACACGCACACACACACTAGGATTTTTGTCATACTCCATTTCCCTTGGTTTATTATATTATTATGTTTTATGTATATATTGTATGTATATAAATAAATCTATAGTTAATATCACGCCCTTGTTGTCTGTGCCGTCTACTCCCCCCTGTACACAACAAAAAGGTATGCAATACATATTTTTTCTGTCAAGTTGAAAAAAATATTACATTTAGTGAGAAAATATGAAGTACTTTATTGCCACATATCATTTCCAGGTGTTTGCGGGCCAGATAAAATGATGTTGCGGGCCAGATCTGGCCCCCGGGCCTTGAGTTTGACACCTGTGCCCTAGACTAATGATTCTTACACTGTGTTACATGTACCACTAGTTGTACACGGGCTCAATCTAGTGTTACGCCAAATAAACACTTGATTAAAGTACAGTGGGGTTGTTTTATATATTCACAGTATTACTGTTCAAACTGTGTGTAATGTTGCAGTGGCCAAAAATATTGAATATACTTGTTGAATAAAACCTCTGCCTTGTTTTTAATGACTATTTAGGACTACTACGCTACTGTATTTGAAGAGCCAAGTTTTTTCTGAGGTGGTACCTGGTGAAAAATGTTTGCGAATTGCTGCCCTAATTTAATAATAATCATCTCCATAACGGTAAATAAAATGCATTTCTTAGTGTCTTAAGTCACATTACCAAGTGTATTATCACTGGAGGACGAGGCTAAAAATGTGAGAAAGAGAAAAAGCCAGGAGCAGGCATGCTAATAGTTAAGCTAGCGTTGAACAACATCAATAAATACGTGCTTAGTGGACTTTAACAAGTCATCAAACAACTCCAATTCAACTGTTAAAAAATATGATTAAAAAAATATGATGTCACTGATTATGAAATGATGCCTTTAAAAATGTATATTTACAAAAACAGGGCTTGAACAGGAGATTGACTTGTATTAAGTCTTTTATTTGAGTCAATCACATAGCTTTAGAGGTTGGCATTTAATTTTGATGCCTATGCTGAAGATTGCACACGTGAAAAAGACAGATTTTAAAACCCATCTATGGAACAAACTATTTTCAATTAGTGACTGAAACCAGCAAGTCATTTTTGTCCTTGTTACCACGGTAACCTCCAGGGGAGGCCACCCCCGCCCTGCCTATCTGTGTTTCTTCAACACAGCCAAAAACATCTTCTGCACAGCCTCCACTAATCTTAACATCAAATTGACAACATTTGCATAACTGTATGCAGAGGTGAAGAGCACATATTAACATAAGCCACAGTCCATTCCTAAAAACTGTAAAATATAGGATAGGTAAGAGATAGCAGCGGTTCTTAACCTTTGTGACCCCAACTTTTCCACTACAGAGGGAGCTGGGACCCACACAAATATTAACACTGTAATTGTAATATTACTCTTAATTTTAATTGTCAATAGTTCAACAATTATATCTAACCTACTTACAGTTTACCAGGATGATATGAAAGCATGGGTTATTCAACAAAATGTCATCAAGGCTTAGGTCAGGCCGATTAGAAAAATAAATACAGTACTAATCAAATATACTGCAAAAGAAGGGACTTATAAAAACTGATGGAAAATAAATGTACATAGTTATGCAGTGCTAAAATGAAAGAAAAAAAAACATCTAACTAAATTAATGATAACATGTATGTTTCTTAACTAAATTGTCAATACAATTTAAGTGTAAATGAAAATACAGCTTCACTACTTTAGTCCTATTTTTTGTGCTCAACTAAGTTGTCAATACAATTTAAGTGTAAATGAAAATACAGCTTCACTACTTCAGTCCTAATTTTTGCGCCTAACTAAATTGTCAATACAATTTACGTGTAAATGAAAATACAGCTTCACTACTTAAGTCCTAAATTTTGCGCCTAACTAAATTGTCAATACAATTTAAGTGTAAATGAAAATACAGCTTCACTACTTTAGTCTTAATTTTTGCTAATTTCTGCATAAAAGTGATAATATATCATATTGTAGGTGATTATTACCCTTTGCATTCATATTTTTCTGTTTGTTACATTTTTGTTGTGTTTTGCTTGATTGTAAAAGATACACAACTATGTTAGTAAAATATGTTCATTTGTTGTTAATATTCAGTCTTTTATTGTTCATAGTTAATCTTGTGCACCCCATTTTCTTTATTTTTATGTACATTTTGGGTGTCCCATTCAGTAAAAAACTGTCAAATTCCATTCCGTTTTTTTGAGGTGGTCTGTCATAACTTGTGTCGAATTCCATTGGACATTGTGACTTTTGGTATTAGTGTTCCTGAAAAAAGGGAACCCAAACACACATACTGTACATTAGATTTTTACAGCTAACACCAAATTGGCCCTAGTGTGGGAATGTGAGTGTGAATGTTGTCTGTCTATCTGTGTTGACCCTGTGATGAGGTGGCAACTTGTCCAGGGTGTATCCCGCCTTCCGCCCGATTGCAGCTGAGATAGGCTCCAGCACCCCCCCATGACCCCGAAAGGGATAAGCGGTAGAAAATAAATGGATGGATGGGTGTACATATCATTTATACACACATACACATTGGCCCTTCCCCAGACACATTTTTTCTCTCAATGTGGCCCCCGAGTCAAAATACTTTCCCATCTCTGGTTTATGGAGTAAACCCTAAAAACAGCAGAGCCCTCCTGTCAAATACAGGATCTTCAACTAGCATTTTTTTTTGGGAAGAACAGTACCGTATTTTTCGGAGTATAAGTCGCACCTGCCAAAAATGCCTAATAAAGAAGGAAAAAAACATATATAAGTCGCACTGGAGTATAAGTCGCATTTTTTGGGGAAATTTATTTGATAAAAGCCAACACCAAGAATAGACATTTGAAAGGCAATTTAAAATAAATAAAGAATAGTGAACAACAGGCTGAATAAGTGTACGTTATATGAGGCATAAATAACCAACTGAGAACGTGCCTGGTATGTTAACGTAACATATTATGGTAAGAGTCATTCAAATAACTATAACATATAGAACATGCTATACGTTTACCAAACAATCTGTCACTCCTAATCGCTAAATCCCATGAAATCTTATACGTCTAGTCTCTTACGTAAATTAGCTAAATAATATCATTTGATATTTTACGGTAATGTGTTAATAATTTCACACATAAGTCGCTCCTGAGTATATGTCGCAAACTATGAAAAAAACTGCGACTTATAGTCAGAAAAATACGGTAGTTCCATAAAACACTGCAAAAAACACCAAACACAACACAAAAACTGATGCCAAGTGGAAAGATCTAAAGGTTGCATTCGTCCTGCCACATTATGAGTATTTGCTGTGTGATACAATCAAAGGTGGACCACAGTGGTCCAGTGTCTGTGACACAGCTCGGTGTCCTCCCAGCGGAAATGAAAAGAAGGGAGATAACAATTATATAAGAGCTGGTGAGATTATTAGGATTAAAAATAACACATACAAGAACATATGGTGGATTTATGGGGTTTTTCCACCTATAATACCAGAATGGCCAACACTAAATTGGCCCCTAGTGTGTGAATGTGAGCGTGAAAGTTGTCTATCTGTGTTGGCCCTGTGATGAGGTCGCGAGTTGTCCAGGGTGTACCCCGCCTTCCGCCCGAATGCAGCTGAGATAGGCTCCAGCGACCCCGAAAGGGACAAGCGGTAGTAAATGGATGGATACCAGACTGGACAATGATGGCCCTGCAAAAAATGTTCTATAGAATCTCTATAGAAATATATAGAACGCTATAGAATTTCGTCGGAATTTCTTTAGAACTGAAGATTCTATAGAATATGTATTCAAAATTCTATAGAAATTCTATAGACATCAGCTTCATGTGCTGGAAGGTCTTTTCACTGTTCTATAGAGCTGGGAATTCTATAGAATATCCTATAGAAATTCTATAGACATTACATTATCTGATGAAAAGTCCATAGATTGTTCTATAGAACTGGGCATTCTATAGAATGTCTAACAGAAATTCTATAGACATTACTTTATCTGCTGAAAGGTCTATAGATTGTTCTATAGAACTGGGCATTCTATAGAATGTCTAACAGAAATTCTATAGACATTATCCTTTATCTGCTGAAAGTTCTATAGATTGTTCCATGGAATAAAATTCTATAAAATGGCAGCAGCGCTATCACCATAGCATTGATTAATCTCATTAAGTTGATTCACCAGACTTGAGCTTGTTTTTTGAACAATGCAGGATGTCTCCCTCAATTATGAAAATGTTAATTTTGTATCATTCAAAATTGTGAGGTGTCATTTCAAGGCGGACACCCAGAACTTCGGCAGACTTTATTTTTAAAAGTATATTTATTCCAATAAATCAATTTACTTTTATTTTTAGAGTTTTTGAGTTATCTATAAGTAAAAAGTGTGAATATTTTCGTAACTTACTTTTTTATGTGATAAAATTAATTTTATTGGACTTCCAACATAAATTGATTTAGCAAAACTCAGTTCAAAGGTTTAAATCAGACCTAAAACGTCAGGACCCGCCCACGTACCTGCATGCAGCTGTGGAGGTGCAACCTCAGCAGTGTTTTATCACCAAAATGACGCACTTGAGCACATAAAAAGTGAAGGGAACAACAACTTTAAAGAGAAGCGATGACGAGCATTTGGAATGAGGTTAGGATGTCAATGAATAAGCACGTGTGCGCGCGCGTGTGTCCTAATGTCACAAGTGTCACTTTCTTTACCTTCCATCCCTGAACAAGCGATGAGCAGCACGCCGAGCAGGGCAAACAAATCCACTATCATGGCAGAAGGTGGTCTCCAAGGGTCTCCCAGGCTGCTCCCCGAACTGCCCAACACGCCTGAAAGGTGCGCGACACGCAACAACAACAAAAATCCCCTTTGCTTGTCAAGGAGCAGCAGAAAAGCCGGTGTTGTGGGAGTCACATTTCAAGTGGCGGTAAAGAAAAGTGTGACACAGGAGCGAAGTGGAGGCGCAACAGAGGCGTAAAAGAGCCGTTTTGTGCGCGTGAGGGAAGTAATTTTTTTGGGGGGGGGGTAAAGCGTCGGCTTGGAGACCCGGCATTGCCTGCTCAAAGCGCCGCTGTAAGCGCGGTAGCCAATCAGAGGCCGCAACCGGAACCCGTTGACCAATCGGCAGCAAGGTCCCGCCTCCTAGTCCCAATCAAAACACAAAACTTCCTAGACTGAGTAGGAGGCTGTGCCGTGCAAGTGAAAGGAAGTAGCGGCCCCAAACGGACACTTTTGGTACTGCAGTCCAGGTAAACACTAAAGCGGTGGTTCTTAACCTTGTTGGAGGTACCGAACCCCACCAGTTTCATATGCGCATTCACAGAACCCTTTCTTAAGTGAAAAATAAAATGGTTTTTTTTTCAGATTCATTCATTCATTTTTATTTATCTCCTTCATTGATATGCATCTTTGATCGATAGACAATTATACCGCAATTATTCAATTTACACAGCAGTGCCTGAGAAGGCGCAGGATGAATAAAAAATTTATATTTTTAATGTGTCCGCTAACTTCTTGCAACTCAACGCCAAGAAAACGGAAATGCTGATTATCGGTCCTGCTAAACACCGACATTTATTTAATAATACCACCTTAACATTTGACAACCAAACAATTACACAAGGCGAATCAGTAAAGAATCTGGGTATTATCTTCGACCCAACTCTCTCGTTTGAATCACACATTAAGAGTGTTACTAAAACGGCCTTCTTTCATCTCCGTAATATCGCTAAAATTCGTTCTATTTTATCCACTAGCGACGCTGAGATCATTATTCATGCGTTCGTTACGTCTCGTCTCGACTACTGTAACGTATTATTTTCGGGTCTCCCTATGTCTAGCATTAAAAAATTACAGTTGGTACAAAATGCGGCTGCTAGACTTTTGACAAGAACAAGAAAGTTTGATCATATTACGCCTATACTGGCTCACCTGCACTGGCTTCCTGTGCACTTAAGATGTGACTTTAAGGTTTTACTACTTACGTATAAAATACTACACGGTCTAGCTCCGTCCTATCTTGTCGATTGCATTGTACCATATGTCCCGGCAAGAAATCTGCGTTCAAAGAACTCCGGCTTATTAGTGATTCCCAGAGCCCAAAAAAAGTCTGCGGGCTATAGAGCGTTTTCTATTCGGGCTCCAGTACTATGGAATGCCCTCCCGGTAACAATTAGAGATGCTACCTCAGTAGAAGCATTTAAGTCCCATCTTAAAACTCATTTGTATACTCTAGCCTTTAAATAGCCCCCCTGTTGGACCAGTTGATCTGCCGTTTCTTTTCTTTTCTCCTCTGCTCCCCTTTTCCTTGAGGGGGGGGGGGCACAGGTCCGGTGGCCATGGATGAAGTGCTGGCTGTCCAGAGTCGGGACCCGGGGTGGACCGCTCGCCTGTGCATCGGCTGGGAACATCTCTACGCTGCTGACCCGTCTCCGCTCGGGATGGTGTCCTGCTGGCCCCACTATGGACTGGACTCTTACTATTACCGTATGTTGGATCCACTATGGACTGGACTCTCACAATATTATGTCAGACCCACTCGACATCCATTGCTTTCGGTCTCCCCTAGAGGGGGGGGGTTACCCACATATGCGGTCCTCTCCAAGGTTTCTCATAGTCATTCACATCGACGTCCCACTGGGGTGAGTTTTTCCTTGCCCGTATGTGGGCTTTGTACCGAGGATGTCGTTGTGGCTTGTGCAGCCCTTTGAGACACTTGTGATTTAGGGCTATATAAATAAAGATTGATTGATGATTGATTGATATTTTCCTGCCCCCTTCAACATAATACGTAGTCTTACTTAATGATATCATATAAACCAACAATTACATCCAAATATAACGAAAACAAACAAAAAAACATACAAAAAAAACACAAGAAGTGCAAAACTTCGTGAAGTACAAACCGAACAACAAAAAAACAAAAGGAGTAATATGCACCTCACGGGATGCCCATCCATCCATTTTCTACCGCTTATTCCCTTTGGGGTCGCTGGAGTCTATCTCAGCTACAATCGGGCGGAAGGCGGGGTACACCCTGGACAAGTCGCCACCTCATCATAGTTTGTTTACGTTGTTTAGTCACATGTGTTTTCAGCACTTCTTGAGTTTGTTTGTTTCAGTTGCCATGACGGCAGATTGCACACACCTGCCTCTGGTTAGTGTTCAGAACGCTCACCTGTTGTCCGGGCACTAATCAGTAGGGATGATGTTTGATAAGAAATTATCGAGTTTGAGGCTTTTATCGAATCCTCTTATCGAACCGATTCCTTATCGATTCTCTTATCGAGTCCAGATAGGTTGTTGTATTTGTATTTGTATTGTATTAATATTTGGTTTAACAAAAGTTCACTTTTATTATATAAGAAAAAAATTAAATCTAATAAATAAATATTGACTGTTACCCCCCCTAAAAAAATTAAAAAAAAAAAAACAACTGTTGACTGACTGTTGTTACCCAAAGTATATTAGGTGGGATTTTTCAGAAAAACAAATATATACAGTAACACAAAAACAACCTGTCTCTGTGATCACTATAGGTGTATAAATAATAATATAGTGTTAAATAAAATCAGTCCCTTGGGCACAAAACTGAAAATAATACAGCTCTCCAAAAAGTGCACTTCTGCTGCTATTTGACATAACTGTTTGTTATGATGCTTTGACATTTTTGCACTTTATTTCTTTATTGAAAGAAAATTCTCTGAAGAGAAAAGTTGTTTGCAAATGTGGTTACAATGCTAAAAAATGAAAAGTTAAAGCTAAAAAAAGAAATACACTTTATTGAGTTAACATTATTTCTTTATAGGGGGAAAGATGTGATGTTATGAGCTAGGGAAAATAACAACTGCACTACCAAGCATGCAACGGGAGTGACGAGCATGTGCGGTAGCCCCAAAAAGTGTTGTTGCATGTCGCCACCCGGCAGCTAAGAATGAGGTTATGAGCACGCTGTGAAAGTAAACGTCAAGAACTCAGCCAACACGCCTCGTCTGCATTATTTATAATTAGACAGACAACACATTTACAGTGTGATTTTGTTTTGTTTACAAGGAAAGAAAAACAAAAGTTAAAAAAGGGAGATGTGTTGTATATATATGTATGTGCTGTGGTTGCTTTAAGAACGTTGGGACAGCTGCCGTAAAGGACGTGTGTTGCTAGCCTGGTTGCTATGTTTCCGGTTGGTCGTAAAAGTGTTCGTCATGTGTTTGTACCCTGCTCAAATCTCTCAGTAAAGTTATTCATTGGATTATACCTTTTGTTTTGAACTTCATTACACCTTGGAGCGCTTTTTCCGGTCCATTGTTTTTCCTGCTTTACCCATCTGTGCCTAATGACTGAGCTACGTGACATCATTTCTTGTGATGTCCCACGGGGCATTTCTGGTCGGGACGGGATTCGTTCCCAGGGATTCGAATAAAGAACCAACTCTTTTTCTTTACTATAGTGGTCTCGATAACGGATACCGGTTCTCAAAAAGGGATTCGAGTCAGAGGACTCGATTCTTTTCTTATCGAACAACCGGGAAAATCGGTTTGAGTACCATCCCTACTAATCAGAGGGCTATTTAGTCGGTCTGGCTTCCTAATTTGCTTTATGCAACAGACGACGACTATTTTGATTCCTGCTGGCTTTCACGCAATGCTATTTTTGCTTGCTAGCTCCCACGCTAGTCCCTTTGTTTTTGCCTTCCGTGCTATGAGAACGTTTTTGGTTGTTCTCGTATGATTTATGTCTTAAATAAATCTTTTCCTACCTGCACGCTGTGTCCGAAGCCCGTCTGCATTCCTGGGAGAACAACCCCGCATCACGATGCGACCCAGTCGTCACATGCATGTTAATAAGCAACTAATTAATGGTGAATATCAGAATCAGAATCAGAATCAGAATCAGCTTTATTGTCATTACGCAAGGTAACGAGATTGAGGCCATTCCATACAGTGCGATGTGTGCATGCTAGAAAAACAATGTGCAAATATATAAAAATATAAAAAATGGAGAAGTGCAATGAATATGGTGTGAAATGAATATATACATGAAAAAAAAACAAAAAAAAAACAGGGTGGTTGGTGGAATGGGTTATTGCACCGAAGAGAAGGCAGTTATGAGGGACAATGGGGCAGTCCGTTCAGGATGGTTATGGCCCTGGGGAAGAAGCTGTTCTTTAGCCTGTTTGTTTTGGTTTTAATGCACCTGTAGCGCTTCCCAGAGGGCAGCAGGTGGAACAGGTCAGAGCCAGGGTGGGTGCTGTCCTTGATGATGGCACTGGCTCTGTTGAGGCAGCGGGAGGTGTAGATGTCCGTCAGAGAGGGGAGAGGGCGGCCGATGATCTTCTGAGCCGTCTTGACCACTCTTAGCAGCCTCTCCCTGTCTGCTGCAGTGCAGCTGCCGTACCATAC
>NC_084566.2:5041624-5111624 GCF_033978685.3 Nerophis lumbriciformis
TGGTAATTAGGATGTGTTATATATTGTGTATATTATATAAAAATATGATATTATATAATAATATATCAGTATACTGTATGTTGTATACGGCATATATATGTACATTTTACTTATAGGTTATATTATATATATTATATATTTAATAATATATATTAGAGATGTCCGATAATATCGGCCTGCCGATATTTGCCGGTAAATTCTTTAAAATGTAATATCGGAAATTATTTTATTATCGGTATGTTTTTTGTTTTATTTATTAAATCAACATATAAAACACAAGATACACTTACAATTAGTACACCAACCCAAAAAACCTTCCTCCCCATTTACACTCATTCACACAAAAAGGGTTGTTTCTTTCTGTTATTAATATTCTGGTTCCTACATTATATATCAATATATATCAATACAGTCTGCAACGGATACAGTCCGTAAGCACACATGATTGTGCGTGCTGCTGGTCCACTAATAGTACTAACCTTTAACAGTTAATTTTACTCATTTTCATTAATTACTAGTTTCTATGTAACTGTTTTTGTATTGTTTTACTTTTTTTTATTCAAGAAAATGTTTTTAATTTATTTATCTTATTTTATTTTATTAATTAAAAAAAAAAAGGACCTTCTCTTCACCATACCTGGTTGTCCAAATTAGGCATAATAATGTGTTAATTCCACGACTGCATATATCGGTATTGGTTGATATCTGTATCCAGAGGTGTGGACTCGAGTCACATGACTTGGACTCGAGTCAGACTCGAGTCATGAATTTGATGACTTTAGACTCGACTTGACAAAATGTAAAGAGACTTGCAACTCGACTTAGACTTTAACATCAATGACTTGTGACTTCACTTGGACTTGAGCCTTTTGACTTGACATGACTTGACATGACTTGCTACTTTCCCCAAAATCCAACGCTTAAAAAGTTATTTGGGAGCGCTCCGTATTTTTCATTTTCTTCGTCTGTGTCTCTCAGCGTGTTATTCCTGTCAGCTGGTGTGCTGTCAGTACAACAGCCAATCAAATTAGATCTACGTTGTTTTCATCACGCAGCATTCATCCAATCAAATTGCAGTACAACCACCGAACAAGTTGTCAAACAACGCAACAATTATGCCAAAGTTGGTTTCGTTCGGGTATAAAAACTACGACTTGGTCAACAAAAAACGAATTGAAATCACGCAGTTCGAATATTACAGACGGAGACGCAACAACGTTCAACATTTGAAGTTGCACAAAGAAGGGTAAGTTTTGAATGTAAGATAACGTTTATTGGCTAAGTTACGTGACTTGTATTTGCTGTGTAGTTAAATCAGTGAGGCTGCAAACTCACTGCTAACGTTATAACCATAGACATCTTATAAATAGACGCAGCATGGAGCGCTACTGCCTACTGGCGCAGACGAGGCGCGGGGCCGCCATCTTGGAGTGGTGATCCGCTCCACTCAGTGCAATTCATTTGGCAGGAACAATGAACTGTCAGCACATTTAATTCATTTTACCTCACTGAATACCACTGATTTTCACCCCCTTTTTTGTCATACGTGTAGCTATGATAACAGACACATGTTTTGGCGTGTTTTAGTATTCATAGTTTGCTTAACAGTAATATAATATTCTTATATGCTATAAGTGACCAGACGTCCGAGATCAAAACTGGGATTATAATCCTAGAGAAGGGGAAAAAACGGTAAACTATTTTTAAGTTGAAGAAACAATATGATTAGGTTATATATACATGCGTATATCCTACATAAACAATGTATGAATACATTAGATATCTATATATTTTAGGGACCTATAGACTGTATCTCTGTTGCTGCAGCAGCAGAGAGTTTATTCTGTCTTGACACTTTGTATTGATATTTTCTATTACATTCTTCCCTTAAATGATAATATTTGCAGTGATTGTTTTATATGTATTATTTTATGTAAGTCGCTTTGGATAAAAGCGTCTGCCAAATACTTAAACATAAACACATATAAACACCTGAAAGTCTTCATATCAGCTAAAACCACCAATCTGTTTCACTGGATTCAGAATAAAACCAAATTCTGTTTTACCCAACAATGTTAGTATTTGAATATTGTTACTTGAAGACTTATTCCTGGTTACAATTATACTGTTAAGAAAGTATTGTCTTATACTTTGCCTAAAATGAGAATGCATCATAATCAGTGGCGGCTGGTGAATTTTGTTTTAGGTGGGGCTGAAAGTTTGTAAACCAAACCCCTGTAGGGGCGTCATCCTCCCCCAGAAGATTTATTTGTGATTTTCACATACAAATATTGAAGATCTTTGATCCTTCTCAACTCTGTGGTAATATTATTTTCATAAGATACAACCAATAGTACGTTAATGTTAAATCTTACTTGTGAAAAGTAATCCCCCGATCCCTATTTTCAACAGTCCGCTCATTTGAGCAGGAAAACGCTGAACACCAGCCCGGCATCTTTGTTTTCTACCTGTCAACTGTCAGTTTAGGCTGCTCGCCGGCTCCTCATCACCACTTCAAGATGGCAGCCAAATTGCTCACGTCACAGCAACCTGCGTCTACTTATAAGATGTCTATGGTTACAACGTCATTGCAAACACGGCAATCTGTTGCGTCCACTGCAGTTTGCTACCTTATTCATACTTTTTGTCAAGTGATTTTTTTTAAGCAGGGTTGCATGAGGTACCTACACATAACGTTACGTTAGACAATGTATCACCAGTGTTGGGACTAACGCGTTACAAAGTAACACGTTACTGTAACGCCGTTAGTTTCGGCGGTAACTAGTAATCTAACGCGTTATTTTTTTTTATTCAGTAATTTAGTTACCGTTACTACATGATGCGTTACTGCGTTATTTTACGTTACTTTTGATGTAGTATCGGCTAGAAACAGAAGCGCTGCGGTGTCGTTCTTCTGAATCTTCCTCTGTCACAAGCCGGAGAGAAGAAAAGAGGCGCGGTCTATGTGTGTGTGGGGGGGTGGGGGGGCGGGGAGGGGAGGTTTGATCCGCGGTTTGATATATGAAACAAACAAAAAAAGTTGTTGGCACGTTCAGTCCACACACAGCGTGGTCATGGCGAGCGCAATAACGGAGGAGCTTGAACGCCCAGCGCCATTGAATCGGTGTGTTTATAAGTGCAGATTCGGTTGTGCAAAACGAGGGTTTTAAACACATGCTGAACGTGCTTGAACCACGTTACGACATCCCGTCGCGCACCCACTTCAGCAATAAGATTGTGCCAGATCTTTATGAGCAGGAGAAGAAAAAAGTTGTGAATGAATTATCCCGAGCATCAGCTGTTGCGCTCATGACAGACGGCTGGACGTCCAGCGGAACTATAAGCCCTCACTTCATCACAGCAGACTGGGAGATGAGAAGACACGCCCCCTCTACGAGAGTCACCTTGCGCAGGTACTGACACAAGCAGTGGAGGAATGGAAGATAAAGATATCCCAGTCACACGTGATAATGCCAAAAATCAAATAATTACAGAGAATGAGGCAGGACTGGGACCACAGATAGGTGCTTTGCACATGTAGTGAATTTGGCATCACAAAAGGGAATCTCAGTCAATAGGATGGAGCGCCTCTTAGGGAGGATCAGGAAGGTTTCTTACTTCCACCCAAGCACAACAGCTGCTCATGTGCTTAAGACAAAGCAAGAAATGCTAAAGCTGCCTGCTCATACATGATGTCCCAACGAGGTGGAACTCCACTTATGATATGTTGAAGCAGCAGGCAGCTATATACTCTGCATTGACCCACAACACCCTGAAGACAAATGTCACCCTGTCTGATGATGATGTGAGAGTGGCAGATGAGGTCCTCTAGGTGCTTAAACCCCTCAAAAGTGTTACATCTCTACTGAGCACTTAAACTTCACCATCTGTGTCAATGATCCTGCCACTGAAAACAAGGATTCTACAATCCATGGCTCCAAGTGTGGAAGACAGCAGCATCACTCCAGATGTCAGGCTTTATTTCACTACCTATGTTTCAAGGAAGATGATGTTTCTTCTTATGTTGCACTTAAACTTGTTTTTTATTAATGGTCATTGGTCCAAGTTTAAAGAAAGGAGGAATGCCTTTTTATGTTGCACTGTTTTTCATTAATTATGTTAAAAGGAAAATAAAAATGCATGTCAAGTTGATCAACAGATTGTATTATTCTCCAGTGCAATAACAGTACTGAAATGAAGGCAAAAAGGGCATTAATGGGAGCTTTAAAAAAAAAAGAAGAAAAAAAGAAGTAACTAAATAGTTACTTTTCACAGTAACGCATTACTTTTTGGTGTAAGTAACTGAGTTAGTAACTGAGTTACTTTTGAAATAAAGTAACTAGTAACTGTAACTAGTTACTGGTTTTCAGTAACTAACCCAACACTGTGTATCACACACAGTAACGTAACGTTAGTCAATGTATCACACACAGTAACGTAATGTTAGTCAATGTATCACACACAGTAACATTACGTTAGTCAATGTATCACACACAGTAACGTAAAGTTAGACGGTGGTCAGCAGCACCGCGTATTTTAGCCACCTACAAAAAGACAAACATAGTCAAATAAAGGTCAGTTAAAATGTATACTATATTAAGAATATGTGTACATATTGCATAGGGTCCTGACATCTAAAAAGTACAACTCTGTTCATTGTTATGTTCATATATTTGTTATGTTTTTCATGTGTACGCACACATAAACACACATACAGTATGAGATGAGATCAATGAGATAAGGTAAGAACAGGATAGAAACTGCTGTGGAACTAGTTACAATGCAATATGCCATTGAAATACAATGTTAACACTTTTGTGCAAATAAGTACAGTTGCACTTGTTTTTTTCAAATGTGTTTATTCTGTAAAGGAATGAGTTACATGTTTAAAATGACTGGTTAATAGTGCTATTTTGAAGTGCAATGTCAGCACTATCTTTTTCCCTGCAATTTCAAATGCACTTGTTTTAATAAATAAATACAGCATTTTAAAAGCATACACAATCTGTGTAAATATATTAGTCTGTGGTTAAACGACTTGAAAGGACTCGAAACTCAAAATGCAGGACTTGGGACTTGACTTGAGACTTTCCAGTCTTGACTTTGGACTTGACTCGGACTTGCTCTGTCTTGACTCAGGACTTGACTCGGACTTGAGGGCAAAGACTTGAGACTTACTTGTGACTTGCAAAGCAATGACTTGGTCCCACCTCTGTCTGTATCAGTAATTATTTTGCCGATATTGGAATATCGGCAAAAAGCCAATATCGGACATCCCTAATATATATATATATATATATATATATATATATATATATATATATATATATATATATATATATATTATATACTAGAAAGAGGTTCCGCAGCCTCCGTAGCAGAACCTCCAGGTTCTGTAACAGCTTCTTTCCTCAGGCCATAACAACTCTTGAAGGCATCATAATAATCCCCTCAATTTCCCTGCAAAATGGAAAAACTCGCTGGAATGTAAAGACAATATAACATACATCCATAAACGTGGATGCATATGCAAAAGTGCAATATATTTATCTGTACAGTGATCTATTTATTTATACCTGCACCTTATTGCTATTTTATCCTGCACTACCAAGAGCTAATGCAACGAAATGTTGTTCTTAGCTGTACTGTAAAGTTCAAATTTGAATGACAATAAAAAGGAAGTCTAGTCTAGTCTAGTCTAAATTTTATATTGCTACTATGGTAAATTTTTAGTCTACTTTATACCTTTGGTTTTTGCCCTCCTTTTGTCCCCTTGTGTGCATTATCCTTTCCATCCTTATCATTTCTCATCCTTTGTAACTGAGCTACTGTTTGGAACAATTTCCCTTACGGATCAATAAAGTTTGTCCAAGTCTAAGTCTAAAGAGGAACTGCACTTATTTTGGAATTCTCCCTATCATTCATGATCATAATGTGAGACAAGAACCCATTTTTTTAAATGTTTTTTTTTGCATGCTAGCGCATTAATGAACGCTAGCAAAAGTTAACTAATAATGGTCAAGGGTCCAGATTGATTGATTTATATAGCACAATTTTAAAACGGTCACGACGGTCCCAAAGTTCTGAGCAGATGAAAACAGAAAGGTAAAGACTAAAAATATCAATACAAATGACAATAAGTACTGAACATTCCATTTATAAAACATAGTTAAAAATGCATAAACATTTTGTAAAATAAAAATGTTCAGCTCAGCTTGCAAACGCCAGCACAAGTAGGTGTGTTTTTAAAAAAGATTTAAGATGTTGCAGCTCTGAGATTCAGAGTTTAGGGCCTGCTAACAAAAAAGCTCTGTCACGTCTGGGCTTCAGTCTCGACCTTGGGCATTCTTAAAAGCACTGGTCAGATGACCTTAGAGTGCTGACCGAGGTATGCAGAATAAGTACGTCAGATATATACGGTGGAGCCCGCCCATGGAGAGATTTAAAACCAAATAATACAATCTTAAACTGAATTCTAAAAACAACAGGGAGACAGTGGGGAGAAACCTGTGCAGGATTGATGTGCTTGTGTTTTCTCGTTCCTTTGAGCAGGCATGCAGCTGCGTTTTGGACCAGTTGTAAGCGGTGAGTGGAGCAATGATTAATGCCAATGTGTGTAGAGTTACAGTAGTCCAATGTGTGTAGAGTTACAGTAGTCTAATGTGTGTAGGGTTACAGTAGTCCGATGTGTGTAGAGTTACAGTAGTCTAATGTGTGTAGGGTTACAGTAGTCCGATGTGTGTAGAGTTACAGTAGTCCAATGTGTGTAGCGTTACAGTAGTCTAATGTGTGTAGCGTTACAGTAGTCCAATGTGTGTAGTGTTACAGTAGTCCAATGTCCAATGTGTGGAGAGTTACAGTAGTCCAATGTGTGTAGGGTTACAGTAGTCCAATGTGTAGGGTTACAGTAGTCCAATGTGTGTAGGGTTACAGTAGTCCAATGTGTGTGTAAAAATACAGTAGTCCAATGTGTGTAGTTACATTAGTGCAATAGCATCACAATGTTCGCTTCCCCACCCCCCATCATCACTGATTATTACTCACTGCAGACTTCATGAGAGCCAACAAACATAACAAACATCACTTACTGTACAAGGTCTGCTGTCATTAGGATGCCAACTGCTAGGATGTTCATATATTCCCATTTAGATGAAGAATGACTCATAATCCTCGCGAGGAAAAGGGGGTGAAACAAAGTGTCTTTTCGTGTTGTTCTTACCATCTAAATTGGCTGTCAAAGTGTACCAACTTGTTGGAATACATCCTTGTTCTTCTACTATCCAGGTGAGAGCACACAAGCTTGCGATCATGGCACTGCTATAAATAGTTGGTCTGCGTTAGCGCTTATAATACCAATATCACTAATACTTGGTTAATATTTAAGTCATGAAATGTAAATGGAGTATTGTTGGCGGTCTTTGGATGCTTTTTATTGGGTTTTATGGGTGGAATAGAGGACCTCCCATTGGCTCCGCTGTAAACATACTTTAATTTACAAGTTAGAATGCATTAAAAAAAAATACACCCGTCGTCATGTCTTTCATAATGATCGTGAACGATAGCCGAAATTACAAAAAAAAGTGCAGTTCCCCTTTAAGACCTGCACAAAACTCCAGACGAGTTATTCAAATGTTGTGGTCAACAGTGTCAAATGCTTCTGTCAAATCTAAAAGCACCAGCACAGTCGAGCTCCCAGTGTCAGCTATTAAAAGGTCATTAAAAAATAATGGGGTTAATGGGAGTCTATTGCGCCTATACAGCGATCTAAAAACATTCTAAAAACCTCCATCAACGTTTTATATACATCCTGGATGTATATATATGTAGTTTAGTAACAGGCACATTCATAATAATATGTAATATTTGCGTATTTTGCTCATTTAAGGATGCCACGATGTGTTAATTTCACAGATGCATCACAACAGTCGCTATTTCCTTCGACAACAACTCTTCCTTCTAAACATGGCAGACTTCAAGAGAGATACCAATGACTACTTTGGGACCTAACATTTTTGACCCTGAATATACTGTATGCAGGATGAGCTCAGTGGTAAGCAGAGCCAGCAAGTAGCAGTATTGCTAAGTGCTTAACAAAAAATACAAACTATGAACATAATAAAACAATCACGTACTGTAAAAGATCTGCTCTCACTGGGATGACGACTGATGGGATGTTTATAGCTTCCCCTTTAGATTAATTAATCGTAATCTTCACGCAGGTTAAAAAAGAAGTGACACGAACAGGCGTCTTTCCGTGTCTTCCTCACCATCTCCGGTTCACAATTGAATGTCAAAGTTGACCAAGGTCTCGGATTATAGCAACAACATTGTACTATCCAGGTGAGAGGCATGATTTATAAACTAGAATTACATTTTTGAGTTTGAGTTTGAGTTTGAGTTTATTTCGAACATGCAAGTATACAACATGATACATCACAATCTCCAGTTTCTCTTTTCAACATGTTCGAAAAGGAGTAGGAAGAAGCAAAGCTTATTTAATCCTACCCCTTTTCTTTTACATGACAGTTGCTAAAACTTTTGTTCACTTCCTGTTCTCAATTTATTCACAATATACTCCATAAGTAATCACAATAAAATAAGTAAATAAATAATAATTGGTGAAGTAAGTTACATTTCATATGTTGAGATAAGTAAGATTATTTTGTGAGTGAAAGAATGAAAGAATGGATGAGTTAAATAAATTCAGAATGTTTATCATGGTTCTTCTTCTTTGTACTTTGTAAACACTTTAAGTTTGAAGAGTTTCTTGAAGTGGATCATATTAGTACATTGTTTGATTGCTTTGCTTAATCCATTCCATAATTTAATTCCACATACTGATATACTGAAGGTCTTAAGTGTTGTACGTGCATACAAATGTTTTAAATTACATTTCTCTCTAAGATTATATTTCTCCTCTTTTTTTGAGAATAATTGTTGTATATTCTTGGGTAGCAGGTTATAGTTTGCTTTGTGTATAATTTTAGCTGTTTGCAAATTCACTATGTCGTAGAATTTCAGAATCTTTGATTCAATAAATAAAGGATTTGTGTGTTCTCTATATCCAACATTGTGTATTATTCTAACTGATCTTTTTTGTAACACCGTTAATGAATGAAGTGTACTTTTGTAATTATTTCCCCATATTTCTGCACAATAACTCAGATATGGTAACACTAGTGAGCAGTAGAGAATATGAAGTGATTTTTTGTCTAGAACATGTTTTGCTTTATTCATTATTGACGTGTTTCTTGCTACTTTATGTTGTATATTTTTTACGTGAGATTTCCAGTTCAATTTATCATCAATCATTATACCTAGAAATTTGGTTTCATTTACTCTTTCAATTTCTATTCCGTCTATTTGTATTTGTGTTTGACTTTCTCTTCTACTGTTACCAAATAGCATTATTTTAGTTTTACTGAGATTCAACGATTGTCTGTTTTTGTCAAACCATCTTTTTAATTTGTTAATTTCTTCTGTTATTATTTGTAGTATCTTCTGTGTATTCTCTCCTGAACAAAACGCTGTTGTATCATCCGCAAATAATACTAACTTTAAATCTTTTGTAACTTTACAAATGTCATTTATATATAGATTGAATAATTTAGGTCCTAGTATTGATCCCTGAGGTACACCACAGGATATATTTAGCGTTGTAGAGGTGTGTTCGCCTACCTTCACGTATTGTTTCCTGTTCATTAGATAACTTCTTATCCAGTTTAAGACTAACCCTCTGATGCCATATCGTTCTAGTTTTTTGATTAAAATATTGTGATTAATTGTGTCAAATGCTTTAGTTAGATCCATAAAAACTGCTGCCGCACATTTTTTATTATCTATAGCATTGGTAATTTCTTCTGTAATTTCAATTAAAGCCATCGAAGTTGAAACATTAGCTCTGTATCCATATTGATTTTCTTCGAGTATTCTATTTTTATTTATGAAACTCTCTAATCTGTTATTGAACAAATTTTTACCAGCTCAGAGGGATGCCGCAGCAGCAGTTCAGTATGTCAATACAGTAGCTGCATAAGCTAGTCACCTCTGTGATGACGGCCGGTAAAAGAAGTTCCTCAGCGTTCGCGCTTATAATAACAATATGGGAAATCCTTGGTTAATAATCAGGTCACGAGGCGTAAATGAAGTATTGTTGGCGGTGTATGGATGTTTTTTTTAAGAGGGCTTTATGGGCGCAAAGGATTACTCTCAGCAGCTTCATTGTAAGCCACCTCGTTCTTGCTGTAAATTGCAGACAAGAATGCAAAACAAAAAAAGGAAAAAGATATTTGTGTTCTTGTCTTACATCGCCAAAAATCCCAGATGCCCCCTATTTAGCAGATTTCTGCTATTTGTGTAGCCAAAGCGTACATTTAACCCATGTCCGTATAAAACCGATAAAACAATGTGTATTGATCAGGTCAGGTTGCTTTCGCGGTGTAGTGGCTGGCTACGGCGTTCTAGCCAATGGCTTTGACTGGAGGGCGGGACTTCCGGGGGCAAGGATGGGGAAGTGACGTGTTGTTGTGGGAAAGGAGAGAGACGTACATTGAGCTCGTTGTACGAGAGTGTTGCCTTTTGGTCAATTAAATGAAGACAAACTGGGAAATTGTCCTAGCTGTCATTCTTGGAACATTACAGTATGTTGTGGTTGGTGTCGGTTATGTTAGTATTAATGCAGAAAATTATTTGCAAAAATGTATCTAAATGTGTGCGTGTGTAATCCAGTTAACATGTTTGTGTACCAATGTGTGTGTCTGTATATCAATCTGTGTGTGTGTCATCAGATCGGCACTTGTGTGTTTTAAGTTGTCTGTATTATGATTTGTCTGGGGGTAAAAAAGTATATGTCTCTCCATTTTATAATTTGCCTGTGTAAAAAAAAACATCTGTCTATCTGTATTTCCATCGGCGTGTGTCTGTACAGCGATTTGAATGTGTAAAAGAATGTGTCTGTAACCCACCCTTGCCTTTCCTTGTACTCAAGCATCTGACCACAGAACTTTCCTCCAGAACTGACCTGGGCAAATTAAGGCCCGGGGGCCACATGCGGCCCGTTAAGCTTTTCAATCTGGCCCGCCGGACATTCCCAAATATTTTTTTTAGATCTGTAAGATGGAAAGTGTATGATGTGCAGTGATGTTTTCTAATGACTGTAAGTCTTGAACGATACAAAGTATTTCAATGGTTGGAATCTGCGCTTATAAATGATATACCAGTTACTATGGTCATCTAATTAGTTACTATGGTCATCTAATTAGTTACTATGGTAATCTACGTCACAGCAGCTCAGACGAGGCACCAAGCAGTGTGGGCAGGAAGCGTTTCCACAGACGCGGAAGGAGATTTTCACAACAAAGTTCTAAAGCTTAGTGATGTATCAGATACATCAGATTGTAGGTGGGTTTATTTTGTACCCTTTGCGTTCATATTTCACTGTTAATGAATTTTTGTTGCATTTCACTTGATTATAAAATATGTCAATTGAAAGGGGGTGTGACATTCATATGTTGTCAATATTCAGTGTTTTATCGTTCATAGAAAAAATACAATTCCATTACGTTTTTTAAGGCGGTCTGTCATAACGTTTATAGCATTCAATCAGACATTGTTGTGATGTTTTGTATTAGTGTTCCTAAAAAATAGATATACCGGCCCCCAGACACATTTTTTTCTCTAAATGTGGCCCCCGAGTCAAAATAATTGCCCAGGCCTGCTCCAGAAGGTCTTATCTTTGTCCATGTGATGTCAGATGAAACAAAAATTTAGCTGTTTGGCCACAATACCCAGCAATATGTTTGGAAGAGAAAAGGTGAGGCCTTTAATCCCAGGACCACCAATTCCTACCATCAAGCATGGTGGTTGGTGGTAGTATTATGCTCTGGGCCTATTTTGCTGCCAATGGAACTGGTGCTTTACAAGAGAGTAAATGGGACAATGAAAAAGGAGGATTACCTCCAAATTCTTCAGGACAACCTAAAATCATCAGCCTGGAGGTTGGGTCTTGGGCGCAGTTGGGTGTTCCAACAAGACAATGACCCCAAAACACACGTCAAAAGTGGTAAAGGAATGGCTAAATCAGGCTAGAATTAAGGTTTTAGAATGGCCTTCCCAAAGTCCTGACTTAAATGTGTGGACAATGCTGAAAAAACAAGTCCATGTAAGACAACCAAGAAAAATGTAGCTGAACTGCACCAATTTTGTCAAGAGGAGTGGTCAAAAATTCAACTAGAAGCTTGCCAGAAGCTTGTGGATGGCTACCAAAAGCGCCTTATTGCAGTGAAACTTGCCAAGGGACATGTAACCAAATATTAACATTGCTGTATGTATACTTTTGACCCAGCAGATTTGGTCACATTTTCAGTAGACACATAATAAATTCATAAAAGAACCAAACTTCATGAATGTTTTTTGTGACCAACAAGTATGTGCTCCAATCACTCTATCACAAAAAAACAAGAGTTGTAGAAATGATTGGAAACGCAAGACAGCCATGACATTATGTTCTTTACAAGTGTATGTCAACTTTTGACGACAACTGTGTGTGTGTGTACATATATATATTTATTTTATTTTATTTTTTTAAATATTTTTTCATACAGAAGCAGTTGTCACATGACATCTCCAACAGAGGCAGCACACTGAATGATGTTCCTGTTTGCTGGCCTCACCCCGCAGGGGTCCAAGCGGAAGGAAGGAATATGCGGGGAAAGTAGGAACAATAGCGTTACCGTATTTTCCGCACTATAAGGCGCACCTAAAAACCACACATTTTCTCAAAAGCTGACAGTGCGCCTTATAACCCGGTGCGCTTTATTACGATTCATTTTCATAAAGTTTCGATCTCGCAACTTCGGTAAACAGCCGCCATCTTTTTTCCCGGTAGAACAGGAAGCGCTTCTTCTTCTACGCAAGCAACCGCCAAGGAAAGCACCCGCCCCCATAGAACAGGAAGCGCTTCTTCTTCTACTGTAAGCAACCACCCGCCCCCGGAAGAAGAAGAAAAAACGCGCGGATATCACCGTACGTTTCATTTCCTGTTTACATCTGTAAAGACCACAAAATGGCTCCTACTAAACGACAGGGATCCGGTTCATAAAAAGACGCAATCTCTCCATCCGCACACGGATTACTACCGTATTTCACAGCAACTGATATTCCTGTGAACCGCACTGTGGAACGGGAGCACGTACGGTGAATATTCGCACCACAGGGAATGAGAAGTCATCCTTCACTGTGGTTCTAGCTTGCCATGCTAACTTCCACCCATGGTGATATTCAAAAGGAAGACCTTGCCAAAAGAGACCTTTCCAGCCGGCGTCATCATAAAAGCTAACTCGAAGGGATGGATGGATGAAGAAAAGATGAGCGAGTGGTTAAGGGAAGTTTACGCGAAGAGGCCGGGTGGCTTTTTTCACGCAGCTCCGAAGGCGAACACACGTTCACTAAGACGGGCAGACAGCGCCGGACGACATACGCCAACATTTGCCAGTGGATCGTAAATGCCTGGGCAGATATTTCGGTCACAACTGTGGTCCGAGCTTTCCGGAAGGCAGGATTCACAGAACTACTGGACAACAACAGCGACACTGACTCCGATTACTTCGACGAGACGGAACCGGCCATTTTGGATCCCACGCTTGCGCAACTTTTCAATTCGGACACCGAAGACGAAGAATTCGAAGGATTTACGAATGAAGAATAACTTCAGAAGGTGAGCGCTATGTTTATTTTGTGTGTTGTGACATTAACGTTCGAGCAACATTATGTTGCTATTGCTCTACACCATTTTGAATTTTACTATGTTTGTGATTGCACATTTGCGTACATTTTGGGACAGAGTTGTTAGAACGCTGGTTTTCAATATATTATTAAAGTTTGACTGAACTATCTGACTGTTTTTTTGACATTCCCTTTAGCGCAGCGTAGGCGCGGCTTATAATCCGGGGCGGCTTATTGGTGGACAAAGTTATGAAATATGTAATTCATTGAAGGTGCGGCTAATAATCCGGTGCGCCTTATAGTGCGGAAAATACGGTACTTCCGTAGCACATGCTCCCTGCACCACGCTCCCACTAACTAACCTTCTTTCATACCACCACACAAGCGTGTGTGCAGTGTGCCGCCCTCACACGCTCACTTGCCCACTTCAAGCTCAAGAACACATTGCAGAGAGCCTCTTGTGTTTGTTTTCATTCCAGCGGCCCGCAACAAAATGAAACTAGTTTCCTTTTTACACGGGAATTTTCTGACTCAAATGTGATGAAATGTTTACTTATTCACCAACAGCACTCTGTGAGCTGGCCTTACACGTATGGAGCTCTTGACCTGCAAACATGCAGCCAGAGTGGTCTTCTCAGCTTTGACCTTCTACTTTTACATTTGCTGACAGTCACTGCTTTTGTTTTGACAGTTGGAGTCAAGCAGACAATACCAAACTGTACATGCTGTGCATTACATCAGATATGCGGGCTCCCTTTGAGGAAACAAAAGAGGAAAATAGAGGAAAAAAAAGAGTAACATTTCTATTAGCACAAAGAGCTGCAACACAAACTCCCAAATAACATTTAAAGGAGCCATATGTAATAATGTCATGTCAAGTCATCATTAAATTATATGTCAAAAGGCATTAATCATCTTATTTTCCAATTCCTCTATAACTGATAACAGTAGTTCATATGATCATTTCAAAATGACATTTACACATACTTGCTAACCCTCCCGATTTTCCCGGGAGACTACCGAATTTCAGTGCCCCTCCCGAAAATCTCCCGGGGCAACCATTCTCCCCAATTTTTCCCGATTTTCAGCCGGACAACAATATTGGGGGCGTGCCTTAAAGACACTGCCTTTAGCGTCCTCTCTCACCTGAAAAGGAGACTATTATATATATGTCTCCGTTATCCATAGGTTTATCTATAACCCATAAAGTAGGCAGGCACGGAGCTATTTCTCAGCCTGTGTTTATTCCAGCCGGCACATTGATACATTGACACACAACATCCGGATTCCCATCATGCATTGCTTCAAAACTACGGCAAGTAGTAATGTCCAAAAACATAACTGAGACGAAGCAGAAGAATGAAGAAGAGACATGGCGACGACGAGTAAGAAGAAGAAGTACGCTTGCAAGTTCCAAAATGATTGGAAAAAATAATTTCAGTTCATCCAGGACAGCTCGAAGGGGAAAGGGTATGCTGCCTGCACATTTTGTAGATCAGACTTGTATGTGTGCGTGTATATGTGTGAATAAATGAACACTGAAATTCAAGTATTTATTTTATTTATTTATTTATGTATTTATTTATGTGTGTATTTATTTATGTGTATATATATATATATATATATATATATATATATATATATATATATATATATATATTTATAGCTAGAATTCACTGAAATTCAAGTATTTCGTAAATATATATATATATATATATATATATATATATATATATATATATATATATATATATATATATATATATATATATATATATGGCCTTCCGGTTTGATGAGGTAGAGGGCAGACGTGCGAGAGGAGGGCTCCGGTCAAACTTTTCATTTACTCTTTAAAGTCTAACTACTTTACGGTGTTTTTTTCTGGCTGACGCATCCCTTATTTTTGTGCGAAATAGTGTGGTTATTGTGACATAATGAGCAACTCGAAGACAAAACCGACAACAACAACAACTCGAGCAGCGAGCGTCTCAGCTAAGCTAGCTAACATGGCGGCCGCAGCAGCAGCTTCAGGGTCTGAAGATAAGAGAGCCGAACTCGAGGGTCAATCTGACCCAGTCACCAAGAACGACATTGAGGCTCTCCTCAATAAACAGCGAGATAGCTTCAAGGCGGACATGGCTTTTCTGATTCAACAGTCGACTGAGTCCCTGAAGCTGTCAGTCGATTTATTAGGACAACAGGTGACGTCATTTAACAGCCGTCTGACTAAAACCGAAGTCACAGTGGGTGAAAACTTTGAAAAACTCACCGAGATGGAAGCCGCTGTGAAGTCTTTACAGTCCCAAACTACGGTGCTCCTGGAACGAGTGGACGACCTCGAGAATCGGTCCTGCCGCTCTAATTTGAGGATTATCAACATCCCAGAGGGAAGCGAGAAAGAACAAGATCCGACCAAATTTGCGTCGGACTTACTAATGGCGATAACGGGTCCTGATGTTTTCACCAGCCCACCGGAGATAGAGAGAGCTCACCGCTCCCTCGGTCCCAGACCACTAGATGCTGGCGCCGGAAAACCGCGGACTTTCATCGTTAAATTCCTCCGTTTCCAAGAGAAAGAAAAAGTACTCAGATGGGCCAGACAACATAAATTGGATTACCGCGGCACCGAGCTGAGAGTTTACCCGGACATCAGCCCTGCTTTGGCCAAGAAACGAGCTGCTTTCAACCCCATCAAAAATGCGCTCTACCTGAAAGGAATTAAATTCCGCTTGCTGCACCCTGCCCGTCTCCAGGTCTCCTTCAGAAATGAAAACTTGTACTTTGATTCTCCACAAAAAGCCCAGGACTTCTACGACGAACGCATCGCTCCCACAGGTTAGTGGAAGATGACTTTGTATGGAAGACGTTTCAGGCCAAAAATACGTTGAAGAGGACATTAACGGGTGCGTCAGAAAAACAATGGACATTGTTTATCCAGGCTTGCGGGCAACTAATCATCCTGTTGTGCAACTTATTTGAGGTATGGTTATAACTGTCGGTCAATTTCTGCACTGCAACCTTTTTTCTTTCTTTTTTTTTCTCCTCTTTCCTTCTTTTTTTTTTTTCCCCCTTTTTTTTTGTTTTTCCTTCTTTCCCTATTTCTTAAAAGTTATGACTTACTTAAATATTGTAAATTGATATTTTTATTTCTCTACTTTCTCTAATTTTTCCAGTTTGAAACTGACACTTACCAGGGGTTACTTGTGTTATTATTATGATTATTATTATTATTATTATTATTATTATCATCATTTATTTATTTATTTATTTATTTTTTCCCCATTATTATTTTCTATATATAATTCTGTTGCCAATATGGTGCTTATTTCTATTTAAGTGGCACCCACTGTACATTATAGACACATTTGCAGATAAAGGAGCCCTATCCGCTCGGTGATATTAGTTCACGGATTAATGTCGTACGGAAGTAATAGAGTTTATGGAGTCCCGCTGCTAGTTCTAGTTCTTAGGACAAGCTTAGGGTGGTTTAGGAGGGTTTATTTGTTCCTCGTTTCTATGGGTTTTGTTTGGGGGTTTTTGTGTGTTAGGTCCTACAAATTTGTTTTTTCTTTCAGTCCTGTCTGTATGTTAATACCACTTCCTTCTACAAGGCATTGTGTCATCTCACCATATTTTTTACAAATGTGATTATGGCTAATACAAACAAAAAAGGGTTATCTTGCTTGAGATTTGTTTCTTGGAACGTTAAAGGGATCAACGGCCCAGTCAAAAGAGGTAGAGTATTTTCCCATTTAAAACACCTTAAAACTGAAATTGCTTTCCTACAAGAGACTCATCTGACCACTAAGGATCACCATAGATTAAAGGCCGCATGGGTTGGACAATCTTTTCACTCAAATTTTAGCAGTAAAGCAAGGGGTACAGCTATTTTAATACACAAAAGAACCCAATTTAGCCCAACAAATGTCATAACTGACCATCAAGGTCGTTTTGTAATAGTCTCAGGTTCTCTTAATAATATGTCTGTTGTCCTGGCCAACCTTTATGCACCCAATTGGGATGATGAAGCATTTATTAGGAAAGTGTTTTCATTTTTGCCAGACCTCAGTTCCCATCGTTTAATATTGGGGGGGGACCTGAACTGTGCAATAGACCCATTCCTAGACAAATCTAGTCCAAGGCAGGGCCCCCCATTAAAAATGGCCAAAACAATTTCAAAACTCATGGGTCAAATAGGAGGTGTGGACCCGTGGCGTTTTCTTTACCCAGATAAAAAAACAATTCTCTTTTTACTCCCAGGTTCATAAAACTTTTTCAAGGATTGACTATTTTTTCATAGATGATAATCTCCTTCCGGCTGTCGACAATGTAGAATATTCAACAATAGTGATATCTGACCATGCTCCATTGTTACTTGATCTTTCGTTTACACTCTTAAAAAAAAACGCAGACTCCATGGAGGTTTAATTGCATACTACTCAATGATGACGGATTCTGCAAAACAATTTCCAAAGTGATAGATGATTTTCTTGTCACCAACAACTCTACTCCCATATCCCCGTCTTTACTCTGGGAGACATTAAAGGTGGTAGTCCGGGGAGAGATTATTTCTTATTCAGCAAGACAAAACAAATCGAGAAGACAAAAACAGGAACAGCTCATGGAAAGTATAACATAATTGGACAGACAGCTATCAGTATCTCCACACCCTGAACTGGTTAAAGATAGACAAAATCTGCAAATGAACTATAATTTATTGTCAACACAAGAAACTGAAAAATTACTCTTACGATCGCGTGGCTTCCTGTACGAGCACGGTGAGAAGGCAGGGCGCCATCTATCACGCCAAATTAAAAGTCAGTCAGTATCTCGGCAAATTCGACAAATTAGAACCCCCACAGATGATCTTACAGTCATTCCTTCAGTCATTAATGACACCTTCAAATCATTCTACTCTGAATTATACACTTCACAATGCGCTGCTGATAAAACAATCATGATGAGTTTCCTGGATAACTTGAAATTCCCATCCATAACTACTACTCAAGAGAGCGCTTTGGATCAACCTTTAGTAATCCGGGAAATTGTAGATTCAATTAAACTAATGCAGAGCGGCAAGGCCCCTGGCCCAGATGGCTATCCTATAGAGTTCTATAAAAAAATTTCAGATAAACTGACTCCTCTCCTTTTAAATATGTACAATGACTCTCTGGACCGGGGTACCCTGCCTCGAACTCTCACCGAAGCGTCAATAACTTTATTACTAAAACCGGGCAAAGTAGATTCCGATTGTAGTTCTTATCGTCCCATCTCTCTCTTAAACGCTGACTATAAGATTTTAGCTAAAGCACTGGCCCTTCGCCTTGAATCAATTTTACCAAACATCATATCACCTGACCAAACTGGGTTTATGAAAAACCGGCACTCTTTTTCCAACATTCGTTGCCTTCTTAACATTATTTTTTCTCCAGCATCCGAGGAGACGCCAGAAGTGGTGGTCTCTTTAGATGCGGAGAAAGCTTTCGACAGGGTGGAGTGGGGATATTTATTGGAGGTCTTAAAGAGGTTCAACATTGGGTCCAAATATATATCTTGGATAGCACTTCTATACTCTTCTCCTAGGGCTGCTGTAAGCACAAATGGGATGTTATCCCAATTTTTCACACTTGGCAGAGGTACACGCCAGGGGTGCCCTCTAAGCCCATTGTTATTCGTTACTGCAATCGAACCCTTGTCCATTGCCCTTAAATCGGCTGGTATCAGTAAAGGAATCCATAGATGCGGTCTAGAACACACACATTCTCTATACGCTGATGATTTACTATTGTTTATATCTGATCCAATCTCTACCATTCCAAAGATTATTGAATTGCTAAACAATTTTGGATCATTCCCTGGCTATAAACTGAATTTCGCTAAGAGTGAATGCTTCCCTGTGAATAATTTGGCCCTTGAGATCCCTGATGGATATTTCCCATTTAAGATGTCCAGGAACAGCTTCAAATACTTAGGTGTACATATTTGTCGTAAGTTACCAGCTCTCTACAAGGACAATTTTCCACCTCTAATCGACAAACTTAAATTAGATTTGGAAAGGTGGAATGATTTACCCATAACTATAGCTGGCAGGGTAAACTGCATCAAAATGAATGTGCTTCCTCGATTTTTGTACCTGTTTCAATGTTTGCCTATATTTTTACCCAATTCCTTTTTTTGCATAATAAACAAACTAATTTCATCTTTTATATGGAAAGGCAAGAATCCCAGGATTAGGAGAGAGTTCCTGCAAAGGCATAGGTCCGTAGGTGGTTTATCACTCCCTAATCTAAAATACTACTATTGGGCAGCTAACATACACAAAGTGACTCTCTGGATCCAAGAACCTGAATTAATCTGGTGCAAGTCTGAAGCTAGTTCCTGTTCTACCTCTCTCCTGGATCTGCTTACATCAAAATTACCTTATCGACCATCCCAATTTACTTGTAGTCCAATTGTCATTTCTACCCTTAGAATCTGGTCTCAATTTAGAAATACTTTCGGCCTGCAGGGCTTATCCAACCACAGCCCCATTCATAATAACCACCTCTTCCTCCCTCCCAACACAGATGTAGCGTTTTCTCTATGGAAGCAGTCAAGCCTTAGCAGGCTAAAGGACTTATATATTGGTGATGTCTTCGCTAGTTTCAGTGAACTGTGTGAAAAATTTGACCTACCAAAATCTCACCTATTTCGATACTTTCAGGTTCGTAATTTTGTTAAATTAAATAGTTTCTCTTTCCCTAATACTCCACCTAATTCGCTAATTGACTCAATTTTAGATATTCCCACAAATCAGAAAGGCCTAATCTCCAAAATCTACATCTTAATATCCCAGTTTGGTAAAACGTCTCTTGATAAAATCAGAGGGAGTTGGGAAGAAGAGCTTGGCAGATCTATAGATGATGGAGATTGGGATTCTGCCTTAACCCAAATTAATAACAGTACATCCTGTTCAAGACTTAATTTAATACAATTTAAGGTTGTCCATCGTATTTATTTTACTAATTCCAAACTCTCCAAAATATACCCCAATATCTCGGATACTTGTAACAGATGTTACATGTCACCTGCAAATATGACGCACATGTTTTGGTCTTGTCCCCATTTGCTGGATTATTGGACAACTATTTTCAAACACCTTGCTAAGGCATTGGATTTAAATCTGACACCATGTGCAGAAATGGCTATTTTTGGGACGGTATCAGATCCCCAAATAAGGAGAAAATGTAAGGATAGTATCGCCTTTGCATCCTTATTAGCACGTAGGAGAATTTTGCTGGAGTGGAAGTCACCAGTCTGCCCCAAAGCCTCCTTATGTCTTAAAGACCTTATGATGTATTTAGATCTGGAGAAAATAAAGTTCAATCTTAGGGGGGCACCTGGGAAGTTTTATTCTGTTTGGGGCTGTGTGGTTGACTACATAGCTAAATTAAAGACGCTACAGGACACATGAAAAGTTCACCTTTCATAAACCAGCTTCCTTTTTGGTAGTTTTTTTTTTGTTTTGTTTTTATTTATTTATATTTATTCTGGGTGTATATTTACTATCTGCCTATGTTGAGAAGAAAGTGATGTACTAATTATTTTCCATTTGTGACTGTACCTTTAACTTACTGTATGTAGGACCTGGGGGGGTGGGGGCTATGTGTGTATGGGGTATGTGTCGGGTTGTTGTTCTTGGAAGTGGGTGGGAAAAAAAGGGGAAAATGTGACTACGGTTCTATTGTATATTGTAATACCTGTCAAATTTAATAAAAACATTTATTTAAAAAAAAAAAAAAAAAAAAAAAATATATATATATATATATATATATATATATTTACGAAATACTTGAATTTTGGGGGGGGAGAGCATATGTATAGCTAGAATTCACTGAAATTCAAGTATTTCGTAAATATATATATATATTTACGAAATACCAATTCAAGTATTTCGTAAATATATATATATATATATATATATATATATATATATATATATATATATATATTTACGAAATACTTGAATGTCAGTGAATTCTAGCTATAAATATGCTCCCCCCCCCAATCTCCCGAATTCGGAGGTCTCAAGGTTGGCAAGTATGCATTTACAGCCCCGAAATATTATTATTGTTTTCAATGATGACCCGCCCTCCACCATTTGACCAATTAGAAAGTCTGAGTGTGTCACATCCAGGTTGCCATCTTGGTCTGGCTACAGCCACCGGTAAAGTTACTAAACATGTCAAACCTTAGTAGATAGATATATATATATATATTTGCATATATATATTTGCATATATATATATATATATATATATATATACACATATATATATATATATATATATATATATATATATATATATATATATATATATATATATATATATATATACACATATATATATATATATATATATATATATATGTATGTGTGGGGAAAAAAAATCACAAGACTATTTCATCTCTACAGGCCTGTTTCATGAGGGGGGTACCCTCAATCGTCAGGAGATTTTAATGGGAGCATTCGCATACCATGGTTTATATAGGGCACAGAGTGGGTGGGTACAGGCTGGCCTAGGGGCGTGGTGATTGGTTCATGTGTTACCTAGGAGGTGTTTCCGTCTATGGCGGCATGTTGTTACAATTTCGCTGCGCTTGTTGAGGGATGACAGGTCTGGACGGTAGATAATAAACAGTTTCTCTTTCAAGCATAGGTTGCATCTTTTATTACCACTATTGTAAGGTGTGCTGGATGCAAGAATTTGCCATGTTATTGAATATTCAACATTATTGTCTTTGAGGTCCCAAATGTGTTTGCTGAGTTCTGTGGTATTTCGCAGGTTTTTGTTCCTGAAAGAAGCCTTGTGATTGTTCCATCTGGTTTTGAATTCACCCTCGGTTAATCCTACATATGTGTCGGATGTGTTAATGTCCTTGCGTATTACCTTAGATTGGTAGACAACTGATGTTTGTAAGCACCCCCCGTTGAGGGGGCAATCAGGTTTCTTTCGACAATTACATCCTTTGTTGGTTTTGGAGTCGCTCTGTCTGAGGGCCGACGGCTCATTTGCAATTGTTTTGTTGTGGTTTGAGATGATTTGTCGTATATTGTTCATGCAGCTGTAGCTCAATTTAATGTTGTTCTTGTTGAATACTTTTCTTAGGATGTTGTCTTTGGGAAAGTGTTTGTCAATCAGATTGAGGAATTTGTGTCCAATGTTCGTTGAGACGTTTTTGCTGTATGGGGGGTTGTACCAGATGATGTCGTTCCGTTTTCTGTTCTTTTTTGGCTGGTTTCCTGGCGTGGGTTCATAGGTGAGGGTGAAATTGTATCCGCTTTCATCAAGGGCTTTTTGGTACGGGGGGGTTGCTTGGTCAAATTCAGCTTTGCTAGATGACAGCATCGATAGCCTTTTATTACCTACCGGAATCAATAAAAGGCTATTGAGCTATTGAGCGACTCCAAAACCAACAAAGGATGTAATTGTCGAAAGAAACCTGATTACCTACCGGAATCAATAAAAGGCTATTGATGCTGTCATCTAGCAAAGCTGAATTTGACCAAGCAACCCCCCCGTACCAAAAAGCCCTTGATGAAAGCGGATACAATTTCACCCTCACCTATGAACCCACGCCAGGAAACCAGCCAAAAAAGAACAGAAAACGGAACGACATCATCTGGTACAACCCCCCATACAGCAAAAACGTCTCAACGAACATTGGACACAAATTCCTCAATCTGATTGACAAACACTTTCCCAAAGACAACATCCTAAGAAAAGTATTCAACAAGAACAACATTAAATTGAGCTACAGCTGCATGAACAATATACGACAAATCATCTCAAACCACAACAAAACAATTGCAAATGAGCCGTCGGCCCTCAGACAGAGCGACTCCAAAACCAACAAAGGATGTAATTGTCGAAAGAAACCTGATTGCCCTCTCAACGGGGGGTGCTTACAAACATCAGTTGTCTACCAATCTAAGGTAATACGCAAGGACATTAACACATCCGACACATATGTAGGATTAACCGAGGGAGAATTCAAAACCAGATGGAACAATCACAAGGCTTCTTTCAGGAACAAAAACCTGCGAAATACCACAGAACTCAGCAAACACATTTGGGACCTCAAAGACAATAATGTTGAATATTCAATAACATGGCAAATTCTTGCATCCAGCACACCTTACAATAGTGGTAATAAAAGATGCAACCTATGCTTGAAAGAGAAACTGTTTATTATTTACCGTCCAGACCTGTCATCCCTCAACAAGCGCAGCGAAATTGTAACAACATGCCGCCATAGACGGAAACACCTCCTAGGTAACACATGAGCCAATCACCACGCCCCTAGGCCAGCCTGTACCCACCCACTCTGTGCCCTATATAAACCATGGTACGCGAATGCTCCCATTAAAATCTCCTGACAATTGAGGGTACCCCCCCTCATGAAACAGGCCTGTAGAGATGAAATAGTCTTGTGATTTTTTTCCCACACATACATATATATATATATATATATATATATATATATATATATATATATATATATATATATATATATATATATATATATCATACAGCATATAGTCTCTCGAGTTGTGTTCTGTAGTAGATTCCTTAAAACAGCAACACGCTCCTGTCATATAGAAAAATATTTGACTGGTAATCGTGCTTTGTCGTCTTCATTTCTGACTATAACACTTTGTTCAAGATTACCATTTTGGTTTGACATGCAAGGAATAGGAAAAATAATCAAGTAATCGTACAAGAATATAAATGCAAACACCAAAAAAATACAAGCTATGGGTTCAATTGTGCAGCAAGTAGAAAAGCATAACAGGATGATGAATGTAAAGGATGAAAATGAAAAGCCAGAATCAACATGGAGACCGTGCAGGGACTCAGGTGACAGAGGAGTGTGCACTGCTCTTCCCACCTGTGGGGATGGACTGGTTATTAGGCCCAGCTTTGTCTCCATCCATCTTCAGGAGTCTGGGCGCTGGCCATGGACTATTTGAGCACAGAGCCAGGGCTGAATACAGATTTGCAGTGGACCCATGTTCCCCAAATAGAGGATCAGGACTCAGCAGTGGGCCACACTTTTGTATTTTCTGGGTCATAACTCAAGAGAGACTATGGAAAATAGGCTCATAGTGGCGAATGCATGGGGCATATTTGAAATATATCTGAGCCAGCATGGAACTCTAACTAGACATTTGTTGCAAATAGACCACAACTGCATGTTATTTCCCTTCGTGCCTCACATTTATCCAGGACCTTTAAAAGTGTTGCTTTGTTTTTGTTTTTGTTATTATTTTTGTGGTAATGGTAGTACAAGAGTCTGACAGCAGGTCAGCTGCAGAACACGGCTCACTCATTATTCTGTCAGGATGAAGACGGATGGTCGCTGTCAGCAACTATCAGCAAGTAAACACGTCAGGGACATTCATCACACACACACGCACACACCTGGAGAACAGACCGTGATGCTACACGGGGACTAGAATCATCATGGACATGAATTAGTCACCAGCCACAGTTCACGTACAAAAAGTCTAATTTTAACATGCTTTACTGACAGTAGTGTAACAAGTAGTGAAATACATCCAGGTGGTTGGTATGAGCGCGTGAATGACAAGAAGAAAAGCTCTGACTTGCTTAGAAAGGAGGCACCAACTGCTGGTTTGCACAGGTAAATCTTTACAACCCAAGTCTTTTTCAGACATTTTCTATGGTAAAAAAAAAAATACTGTCTTATAATTGTGGTGATTAAAACTTTATTAGCAATAATCCTTTTGTCATGAAAGGTTTGGACGCTAATAATGTGTTTTGTATTGTTTTCATTCCAACGCTCACATTTTCCCCTTTGTGTCATTTTGTCAGCAATTCTCCAGTCTGGGCCATATCTTTCTCACCTGTCCCTGATTGGCCATCAGGACACACCTGTTCCTGGTGGCCAATCAGGAGGATGTATTTGCCAACCCTGTCCTCTGTTGGTAATATACTTGATTAGCACAAAACTAAAACTAGTGCAGCTAGGGCGTGCACACAAGTCAGAAATTAGTGCAGCTCGGGAATACCCATCAAATAAAAACTACTGCAGTTAGGGAGTGCACACCAAATAAAAAAACTAGTGCAGCTAGGGCGTGCACATCAAATACAAACTAGTGCTGCTAGGATGTGCACACAAACTAGTGCAGTTGAGGAGTGCCGATCAAATAAAAACTAGTGGAGTTTGGGAGTGCACATCAAATAAAAAGTAGTGCAGCAAGGGTGTGCACACCAAATAAAAAATAGTACAGTTAGGGAGTGCACACCAAATAAAATGTAGTGCAGTTAGGGAGTGCACACTAAATAAAAACTAGTGCTGCTAGGACGGGCACACATAACCAAGTTGTGCAGCGAGGGAGTGCCCACCATATAAAAACTAGTGCAGTTAGGGAGTGCACACCAAACAAAAACTAGTGCACTTAGGGAGTGCACACAGAACAGACATTAGTGCAGTTAGGAAGTGCCGATCACATGAAAACTAGTGGAGTTTGGGAGTGCACATCAAATAAAAACTAGTGCAGCAAGGCTGTGCACACCAATTACAAATTAGTACAGTTAGGGAGTGCACACCAAATAAAATCTAGTGCAGTTAGGGCGTGCACACAAAACAGAAACTAGTGCACACCAAATAAAAACTAGTGCTACTAGGACGTGCACACATAACAAACTTGTGCAGCGAGGGAGTGCCCACCAAATAAAAACTAGTGCAGGTAGGGAGTGCACACATAACAGACATTAGTGCAGCTAAGGCAGTGGTTCTCAAACTTTTTTTGTCATCCCCCACTTTGGACAAGGGGGAGTTTTCAAGCCCCACCTGCCCCCATCGCCCCAACAGAACGCTAATGCCAAGCTTAACATTTTCAAATTTATTGAACATCAAGTAACATCAAGTTGTATACATTCAAACTCAATAACATAACATAACATCAAGTTCAATAATAAATAAAATAACTGTGCAGCTGTGGTATAACTTGCATCAAGTTCAATAATAAATAAAATAACTAAGCATGACTGACACCAGGTCTATTGCAGCGGGGAGAATGAGCTGCTCAGCAATTGTGTGAGGTGTCATGTACTGTTTTGTCATGTCCGAGCCACCGTAGCATGTGTTCAGTGTGTGACGTCACGGGAGGGAGGGAGAGTTTGGACTCTCGAAGTTGTTAATAAACGGGAGCGATCCGAGCAGGCCCTAACCAATCTGGCGCCCTAGGCAAGATTTTAGGTGGCGCCCCCCCACATCGGCAGTGAAGTGTATATACTCACAAGAAACCGAATAGCTTTGTCTTTGACCTTTTTTTTTTTTTACTTACAACTATACCTAATATATAAAGGTGTGGACAAGTGACTATTACCTGCAGGGCAAACATTAGCTAACCAGAAGGCAATAACAATGTAAACAAAAAACACCTGCTTAAAAGATCTAATACAAATGTCCCTGCGGAATGTAAGGTGAGTACTGTAATTACCTAACGTTACATTATTATTTTCCATAACAATTTAGCCCCCTCCACAATATTAACCCGACGTTAAAACAGAACTAGCTATTTATTGATTAGCAATTGCCGAATCATGTAACATTAGCTTAATGCTAAAAAGCCAGGTTACTATCACATTCTGTAACAGACAAATAATTTCATGTAGGCTAACGTTACCTACCTGCTAACTCTGTCTTTTCTCGTTTCTACTCCTCTTCTTTTCTCTTTTTTCTTCCCTGGGCACCTGACAGTTTTGGCCGTTTTGACATCTTGTGTTGATTTTTTGATGTGGTGACGTCCAAAAAGAGTCATGATACGGGAAGGGAGGGGGCGCACCGTGCGGGGGAGGGGGGCGTAATGTTGTAACAAATAATATTTCTATTAAATAGGCTTTACTTTGCATTTTAATTAACGTGGGATTATTTTTTGTATTTAGAAATAATAATACCAACTTTTTTTTTTTTTTTTTTTTTCTCCAACATTTGTGGCACTGGCGTGGCGCCCCCTGATGGACGGCGCCCTTAGCATTTGCCTATACGGCCTATGCCACGGGCCGGCCCTGGATCCGAGGCATTGAGTTGAAACGTGTTGCCTGATTATTATTAAATTAAGACACCTAAATAAGCACATAGGTGAAACCGAGGACATAACATGTGTTTTTTTGCATTGTGCAATTCTGTATGCAACTCTATATGAAGCCATTTGAGCGTTACTGTTTACTGATGTAGCTTTTACCATGCGCTTCTCCTGTTGACGGTACTCTGTCAGTTTTCTTTGAAAGAAATCAAGTGGCATATTGACGTGATTGGGGTGTGTGGTCTCGAGGTGTCTCTTTAATTTGTTGGGTCTCATGCTGTCTGCTGCTAGCGCTTTTAGACACAGAACACACAGGGGTCTCTCCTCTGCCTCCACCACCACTGCCGTGAATCCAAGAGCAAGATACCCTTCATCATATTTTCTTTTCGGTTGGCTTTATGGTTGATTAGGCCCGTCAGATTTTTGTTTTTCTGCAGGCGCTGGCTCTGGCTCTGGCTCGACGACCTTTGAGGTGCCAGTCACAAATGTATCCATTTTGTGTAATTGTGGTCCACACATTAGCCTGCTACCCATCCGCGCGAAAGTTTGATCCGCTTAGCCCCGCCCCCATTAGTTACTGTTGCTATGTCTGTCAAACTTTCGCTCCTACCGAAAAATTTAAAGCCTACAGGAAAAATAAGTAATTTACATTTATTTATATAGCGGATTCCACAGACAGAATCACAAAGTGATTTACAGTGTGTATAGAAAATGAAAGCATAGTAAAAAAAAAATAATCTAAGTATATAATATAAAAAAAAAAAATTAAAGTGAAATGTCCTCCCGTTCCTCGCGCCCCACCTGTCATGTCTCTATTCCCCACCAATGGGGCGCGCCCCACACTTTGAGAAACGCTGAGCTAAGGAGTGCAGGCAAAACAGAAACGAGTGCCCTTTGGGAGTGCACACCAAGTAATAACTAGTGCAGCTAAGGAGTGCACACCACATAAAATGTAGTGCAGCGAGGGAGTGCACACAAAAAACTAGTGCAGGTAGGGAGTGCACACAAAACAGAAACTAGTGCAGCTGGGGAGTGCACACAAAACAGAAAACAGTGCAGCTCGGGAGTGCACAACAAAAGAAAATAGACAGAAAGCTAAAGCCTTTACATAGCGTAGCCACAAAACAATGAAGCAGAATAGCAAGCAATGATCCAGCAATGGTCCAGAGGACAGGGCTGGCATATAAAGCCTCCTGAGTGGCAACCAGGAACAGGTGTGTGTCCTGATTGCCAATCAGTGACAAGTGAGGAAGCCAAGACTTGGTGACAGAAGGAGACGAACAGGAAGTGGAACTGAAAATAAGAGCACTGGAAGGGAAACATTACAAAACACAGGACCATAAATAAACAATCACATGACACCTTTGACTTGCAGTATTTTCACAAGTGAAGCGAGAGGGAGACACTTTATGGTTCTTACCACACATCCAAGTGTAAAAAGAAGTTAACGACTGGTAATAATGAGTCATAAAAACAACAGGTGTGTGTTTACGTAACTCTGATGATGATTGATGGAACGTGCAGTGTGTGCTTGGGAGGCGAGTCTCTTTATTTTATTCATGTCAGCATCGACTTAGCAGCCAGAGATTCCATTTCTTGTCTATGGTTATCATCACACAAACATACTTCATCCTGGTCACATGACCACTAAAGCATTGTGGGACTTTTAAAGGCATGCCTCCCCAAACAGATCTTTTCAAGGGTCCCCTCGTGACACTCCACAGAAGGAGAGGACAGGTGTGATGATAACCAGAGATGACTCTGTTTTTCAACTTTAATTTTGAGCACAAGGGGTGTAGAAAATTGAGGGTTAGTCATATTTTTGTAATGAAAAGAAACTCATTATCTTCAGAGTGGGACACAGCTCATCGTGCTGAGGTCAAAGGTCATGAGTGAGGGGCAGTTTCACAACACTCTAATCACACCTGGGGTTAATTGGGTTCCTGTTCCTTCACAAGGAGCGTTGAAAGTTTCCCCATTAACGCACGACACCTTCCACCATCCACCCTGCAGAGAACACCGTCAACTTCTGACCCCAGCCAAATTGTTTTGTTTTGTGTTATGAAGTCAGCGACCCCGTCATGAGTGAACCAACTGGAGAGACTCATGAAGGTAACATTTGGGAGGTGGACTTGTTAATGAGGAGAAACAAAAGCAGGCTGACAGTTCATCACAAGCTGTGGGCTCTCACTGACAACCTGTCCAGTCTTTGTCCTTACACAAAAACATGCTTTTTGCACTCGCTACCAAGATCACACACACACTTCTGCACAGTCCATCAACCTCACGCTGACGTCAGGAAGGGGGGGAGCGTGCGCGCGTGCGCACACACACACACACACACACACACACACACACACACACACACACACACACACACACACACACACACACTTGTGCCCAGGTTTTTGTCATTATGTGTGCATTATTCATTTCATGTCATTAATAAAAAGGCTAAACCTTAATATGACTGATATATACACACACTATATATATATTTTTTTATTATTAATATATATATATATACCGTATTTTCCGCACTATAAGGCGCACCTAAAAACCACACATTTTCTCAAAAGCTGACAGTGCGCCTTATAACCCGGTGCGCTTTATTACGATTCATTTTCATAAAGTTTCGATCTCGCAACTTCGGTAAACAGCCGCCATCTTTTTTCCCGGTAGAACAGGAAGCGCTTCTTCTTCTACGCAAGCAACCGCCAAGGAAAGCACCCGCCCCCATAGAACAGGAAGCGCTTCTTCTTCTACTGTAAGCAACCACCCGCCCCCGGAAGAAGAAGAAAAAACGCGCGGATATCACCGTACGTTTCATTTCCTGTTTACATCTGTAAAGACCACAAAATGGCTCCTACTTAGCGACAAGGATCCGGTTCATAAAAAGACGCAATCTCTCCATCCGCACACGGATTACTACCGTATTTCACAGCAACTGATATTCCTGTGAACCGCACTGTGGAACGGGAGCACGTACGGTGAATATTCGCACCACAGGGAATGAGAAGTCATCCTTCACTGTGGTTCTAGCTTGCCATGCTAACTTCCACCCATGGTGATATTCAAAAGGAAGACCTTGCCAAAAGAGACCTTTCCAGCCGGCGTCATCATAAAAGCTAACTCGAAGGGATGGATGGATGAAGAAAAGATGAGCGAGTGGTTAAGGGAAGTTTACGTGAAGAGGCCGGGTGGCTTTTTTCACACAGCTCCGAAGGCGAACACACCTTCACTAAGACGGGCAGACAGCGCCGGACGACATACGCCAACATTTGCCAGTGGATCGTAAATGCCTGGGCAGATATTTCGGTCACAACTGTGGTCCGAGCTTTCCGGAAGGCAGGATTCACAGAACAACAGCGACACTGACTCCGATGACTTCGACGAGACGGAACCGGCCATTTTGGATACCACGCTTGCGCAACTTTTCAATTCGGACACCGAAGACGAAGAATTCGAAGGATTTACGAATGAAGAATAACTTCAGAAGGTGAGCGCTATGTTTATTTTGTGTGTTGTGACATTAACGTTCGAGCAACATTATGTTGCTATTGCTCTACACCATTTTGAATTTTACTATGTTTGTGATTGCACATTTGCGTACATTTTGGGAAAGAGTTGTTAGAACGCTGGTTTTCAATATATTATTAAAGTTTGACTGAACTATCTGACTGTTTTTTTGACATTCCCTTTAGCGCAGCGTAGGCGCGGCTTATAATCCGGGGCGGTTTATTGGTGGACAAAGTTATGAAATATGTAATTCATTGAAGGTGCGGCTAATAATCCGGTGCGCCTTATAGTGCGGAAAATACGGTATATATAAATATACACATACACACACCGGAAGTGCCCAAACTGATGACGCGCAGCATTTTCCCATCGCCACAAGGTGTCAGTAATAGTCCACAATCCAACGGGCATAACAAAAACTGTTTTATTTTAGATATGTAATCCTCCATGTTAAAAGTTCAGGCAGGTGAGAGGAAAAAATAAACGATCGCTGCTAACTGTTGCTGCTTGTTGTCACTTCTTCTGCAGCCGAGTAGTCGCAAGAATGATCTCTGGGATCACTAGCACCCTCTACCACCAGAAGGCGGGATTACTGCGAGCCTCACCCAGTGCATCTAAGCAGCCGTTTTATGATTGCTCAGCACAAGAAATATGTAACACACATACAGTTGTTGACAAAATACACTGTACATTATATACCTCAGCTAACTAAACTATGGAAATGTATAATATAATTCATATAGCAATACGGTCTCACTGCACAGCAGGCCAGCAGTTAGCCGAGTCATTGCGCAATCCATGGCGAGGCTCAACTGGCTGATGACTCACCGCAAGTCTCTTCTCAGTATTTGAATGGCAAATGTGAAAATTCAGCCATTTTGAATAAAAATAATCTAAAACTGGTGAAGTTAAATGGAAAATAGCTTTATAGTATAATCACTGGATACATATAACAATTTAATTCATTTTTTTTCTTTTTACATTTTTTTTCTTTCCATGATGCCTCCCCTGACTGCACATCACAGATAGATAGATAGACATATGTATATATATATATACATACATACATTATATATACACACACACACATACATACATATGCATATATACATATACATATACATATATATATATACATATACATACACATACATATATATATATATACACATATATATATATATATATATATACACACATATATATACACATATACACACACACACACACACACACACACACACACACACACACACACACATATATATATATATATATATATATATATATAAGGGCTGTGAATCTTTGGGTGTCCCACGATTCGATTCTATATCGATTCTTGGGGTCATGATTCGATTCAAAATCTTTTCTTTTTTTTTCAATTAAACACGATTCTCGATTCAAAAACGATTTTTTTTCCCTATTCAAAACGATTCTCTATTCATTCAATACATAGGATTTCAGCAGGATCTACCCCAGTCTGCTGACATGCAAGCAGAGTAGTAGATGTTTGTAAAAAGCTTTTATAATTGTAAAGGACAATGTTTTATCAACTGATTTCAATAATGTAAATTTGTTTTAACTATTAAATGAACCAAAAATATGACTTCTTTTATTCATATAGCCCTTAATCACAAGTGTCTCAAAGGGCTGCAACGACATCCTCGGCTCAGATCCCACATCAGGGCAAGAAAAAACTCAACCCAATGGGATACAATGAGATAGACATATAAAAAAATGCCGGAAATCTGTAGTTTTTCTCCCAGAGATCTCTATGATGAGATCTACAACAAAAACTACAGAATGGCGGCCAAACGTAGCTTTGCTCCCAATCTCCATCCATCCATTAATTTTCTACCGCTTGTCCCTTACGGGGTCGCGGGGGGTGCTGGAGCCTATCTTTGCTGCATTCAGCATTATAGTTCTATGGTCTCAATTGTGACATGAGGAGGGAATGTGTGCTGAGGTTATAAACCACACTATGATGAACACAATAGCAGATAAATACACAATGAATGTATTTTAAAAATTGTAATCCTGCTCGTCACTGTTGGCGTTAACGCACTTTTTGTGTCTTTTTACGCATTGAAATCAGAAAGGACGCGCTTTTTTTTTTTTTTTTACCCACCCAGCCTTCTCCGGGTCAAAACCCTGGTTTACTTGTTTTTTTTAATTATCGATCATTGCTTTCCGCCAGTGTTTTGTTTTGTTTATATTTGCAGAGTCAATTTTCCTTCCCCGTTTATTGCGTTTTTATTGGTCGACTTCAAAGTAGAGAACTTTCCGGTACAATATCTTAAATTTCGATTCGCCGAAAGTTTTATCGATCAAAAATACTGCATTTCCGGTATTAGGACTCCCGCGTGTTATTGTTTTGGTCAAGGCGAGCAATAAACCCAAGAAGAGAAGCTTCAATTAAAAGTGGCTTCCGGAGCCACTTTTCAGCAAATGGCTGACTTATGAAGATAGAAAGATGTTTTGCACGCAATGTAAATGGGCTAATAAAAAGAACACCTTTACGACTGGGTGCACTGATTTTCCAAGATCCAGCTTCACCAGGCACCAAGAAACACCCTCCAATTTGGGTCCCTACAGTTCCGCTCTTTGGTCGGAATGCCGATTTGTTACACGTCTCTATTGATGTTTTCCACAAAGCCAAGCGGACATCCACCATGCTATTAACACTCCCGAACCTGCTAGCGCTCCATCTCCTAACTCGCCCACTCACTTACACACTGCACTCACCCCACACACCGCCATTCTTAAAGGGGAACACACACCCTATGGCCATCACTAAGCCAGAGATGAAATGCTACAGTGCCACTCTATTAAATGACATTGAAACTAACTTGCCATATTCTAAGTTTGTTGGCGTTATTTGCCAAGAAAGTGTCGATGTGGCGCTTTTTAAAAAGGACTGATGATCTACATACAGGTCAGAATAATCAATTCCATTTGTCATATGCATGTATGCCCTGCCATACCATTACCATCATTTCATGACCCAAGCAAAACACTTTTTACACTTTTATACTGAAATAAATACACCTACACCTTATTAAATGAAAATATAGAAAAAACTACCGGCAGCGGTAAAGTTTAGATCCACGAAGGAAAGAAGAAAGCGAATGAATGTTTAGACCTGCATAAAAATGTGTTTTCTTTTGTATTATTTTTTTAATGAATGAAGAAACGTTTATGACTACCTTTTTCCAAAAAACACTATAGAATGTGAGATATAACAGGATAATGCATACATTTATCATTTGTTTTCAAAACGCTTACAAAAAAGTGGGACCCCAAAAATGTACTGTGGGACCCCATTTTTATGACTTGATGGGGTCCCTGGGACCTCGTTTTGAAAATTCCTAGCGCCAACACTGCTGCTAGTAATCCCAATTGTGGCATCTTTATGACATATGTTTCTGTAACTGTACAGGATTAGTTTTCTTTTTGTATCCTGATTACAGAAAACTGATGGAATGATAATTCATGTACGGTACTGTGTTATTGTAGCCTACATAAACCACACCAGGGAGTCTTTAACTGGGAGTGGCCCTAAAATCCTAACATGCATGCAGGCATGGTCATATAGCCTTTGTTTAACTTACCCTGAAGGCGTCGTGACATCCAGTGTTTGGATAACTTCTAACTTCCTCCAAGTTAGCTGGGAGGATGTTTCAAAGTCTTTCAGTCATTTGTGTAGCTCATCTTCAGGGGTCATTCTTCATTCGGGCCCTAAATGTACCCTCTGCTCTCTCCTCATAGGTGCAAGGTGAAAGAGTACAGGTGAAAGAAAAATAAATCTTAGTGAATGTCAAACGTAAAATGACTTATATTGTTTAACAACTCATATCAAGTGCGTGTGAAACAAACTTCAATAATCAGGGTTCCTAATAGTTTGTGAAGGAAAACATCATTACAGCTTGTGAAGTACTTTTCACAACAAAAGGGCCACATAGCGATAGCATAGACTAAATCAGGGGTGTCAAACTCATTTTAGATGGGGGGCCACATGGGGAAAAAAATCTACTCCCAAGTGGGCCGGACTGGTAAAATCACGGCACGATAACTTCAAAATAAAGACAACTTTAGATTGTTTTATTTGTTTATAAATAGACCAAGCGCATTCTGAAAAATGTACAAATCATAATGTTTTTTGTTGCGGATAACAGTACTCTCTTTATTTGTCGTTATTTATATTTTCTGAATGAATTGTGCGATAATGTTCATCAGTCAACTCATTGGTGTTCATTTTCAATCTATCGAGATTAAAAAAACCAATATCAAAATCAAATTACAGGATGTTATTTATGTAGTTTGATCATTTTCCTCGACTGGTGCACTAACATCATGTGGTTTATTTATTTATTTTTTTAGATGTGTAGCATCATCTAAAACGATACACAGAATTGCTTTTTTGACATCTAGTGGACACATTTAGAACAGCGGTTTGCTTCATTCAAAAATGTTGGCTTGTTTTTATAGGATAGGATATGTCTTTATTGTCATTGCACAAGTACAACGAAACTTTGTTTTCAGCACAAACCCGTTCAAGATGAGACAAACAAACAGTGTACAGGGTTACAGAACAGGAACGCTAATGGGTCGCCAAAAGGCTCCCCCTAAAATATGGGAAAAAGGTAAACGCTGGGGAAGGATGAGTAAAAAAAATACAATCTAGACCGTGGGGAAAAACCTCCATAGCAAAGCACATATACTGTACATATTACAACATACATCTTGAGATATCTAGCAAAAGAGGGGAGGGAGTGGAGGGTCATGGTGGCAGGCCGCAGCTCTCAGGCGCTGCCCATCCTTCTATCACCCCTATGGGATTTGCGTCAAGGGCGTTGGATTTGGGGGTGGGGTATGTGTGTATGGCGTATATTTTTTGTGAATGCATGCGTGTGTAAGCCTGCCGCGTGTCTCTGTTCCGCGGCCTTGATGTCGTGCAGCCGATAAGTCCAAAAAGTCAACAACAACAACAACAGGTGTGTGTCCATGAGAGACAAGAAGGGAGTTTGTTGTCCTTCGGGAGAGTCTCGAAGCCAGGGAAACAATACAAGTTAGAATGTTTTGTATTCGAGTGAAAATAAAATTTGCTTTTCACTCTAAATTGTCTATGACTGGTCCTCAAAATCCTGCAGGGCAGACAGTCCGATGTGATCCAAAATCACAAGAGTGTCCACAGTTATTTCTGCATCCTCCAATCATTTGTGGCAGCTTTGGGGTACTTTGAAGACCGCCAGCAACTTCCAATTTGTTGACAAACCAGAGCAACGCTTACTCCAATCAGCAGATGTCCTGTTGTCATAATTCCGAATAGCAACAACCGGAGGAGGACAGAGTAAAACAACAACCGGAAGAGGACAGAGTAAAACAACTTGCAATGAGCCTAGTCTATAAAATCCGCTCCACCTCCCTGATACCGAAGTACATGTCAAACTACTGCCATAACGTAAATGACCGCCATAACAACAACACCAAGGGGAAATTCAAAAACCACGTTAAACCCAGATTCCGATCTAACAAAGGTCTTAACTCATTCTCCTTCTATGCCACATCAATATGGTATGCACTCCCAACAGATGTAAAAGAAAGTGCATCTCTATCCTCCTTCAAAACCGCAATAAAAGTACACCTCCAGGCAACTTCAACCCCTGACTAACACCCTCCCCCCTTTACATCCCACCTCCACGGATTGTAAATAACCAAATGTAAATAATCAAATGTATTTCTAATGTGTATACTTGTTGTTATGCTATCTGAGCTCACTATGTTCTCTGCTCGCTGTACATATCCTACCAAGTCAGACCTACACTGTTACAATGTCCATTTCTCTGATGATGCAATTGTTGATGACTGAAGTGCTGATATCAACCAAACCCTCCTCATCCCACCCCCCGGATTGTAAATAATGTAAATAATTCAATGTATATACTCCAGAGGTGTGGACTCGAGTCACATGACTTGGACTCGAGTCAGACTCGAGTCATGAATTTGATGACTTTAGACTCGACTTGACAAAATGTAAAGAGACTTGCAACTCGACTTAGACTTTAACATCAATGACTTGTGACTTCACTTGGACTTGAGCCTTTTGAATTGACATGACTTGACATGACTTGCCACTTTCCCCAAAATCCAAAGCTTAAAAAGTTATTTGGGAGCGCTCCGTATTTTTCATTTTCTTCGTCTGTCTATCAGCGTTGCGTGTGTCAGCTGGTGTGCTGTCAGTACAACAGCCAATCAAATTAGATCTACGTTGTTTTCATCACACAGCATTCATCCAATCAAATTGCAGGAGAACCAATGAGGAAGAGTTGTCCAACAACGTGCCAGTGAGAAACAATTATGTTAAAGTTGGTTTCGTTCGGGTATAAAAACTACGACTTGGTCAACAAAAAACGAATTTCCGTATGCAAATCACGCAGTTCGAATATTACAGACGGAGACGCAACAACTTCCAACTTCGTTCGACATTTGAAGTTGCACAAAGAAGGGTAAGTTTTGAATGTAAGATAACGTTTATTGGCTAAGTAACGTGACTTTTATTTGCTGTGTAGTTAAATCAGTGAGGCTGTAAACTCACTGCTAACGTTATAACCATAGACATCTTATAAGTAGACGCAGCATAGAGCGCTACTGCCTACTGGCGCAGACGAGACGCGGGGCCGCCATCTTGGAGTGGTGATCCGCTCCACTCAGTGCAATTCATTTGGCAGGAGCAATGAACTGTCAGCGCATTTAATTCATTTTACCTCACTGAATACCACTGATTTTCACCCCCTTTTTGTCATACGTGTAGCTATGATAACAGACACATGTTTTGGCGTGTTTTATTATTCATAGTTTGCTTAACAGTAATATAATATTCTTATACGCTATAAGTGACCAGACGTCCGAGATCAAAACTGGGAATATAATCCCAGAGAAGGGGGAAAAAAACGGTAAACTATTTTTAAGTTGAAGAAACAATATGATTAGGTTATATATACATATGCGTGTATCCTACATAAACAATGTATGAATACATTAGATATCTATATATCTTAGGGACCTATAGACTGTATCTCTGTTGCTGCAGCAGCAGAGAGTTTATTCTGTCTTGATACTTTGTATTGATATTTTCTATTACATTCTTCCCTTAAATGATAATGTTTGCAGTGATTGTTTTATATGTATTATTTTATGTAAGTCGCTTTGGATAAAAGCGTCTGCCAAATACTTAAACATATATAAACACCTGAAAGTCTTCATATCAGCTAAAACCACCAATCTGTTTCACTGGATTCAGAATAAAACCAAATTCTGTTTAACCCAACAATGTTAGTATTTGAATATTGTTACTTGAAGACTGATTCCTGGTTACAATTATACTGTTAAGAAAGTATTGTCTTATACTTTGCCTAAAATGAGAATGCATCATAATCAGTAGTGGCTGGTGAATTTTGTTTTAGGTGGGGCTGAAAGTTTGTAAACCAAACCCCTGTAGGGGCGTCATCCTCCCCCAGAAGATTTCTTTGTGATTTTCACATACAAATATTGAAGATCTTTGATCCTTCTCAACTCTGTGGTAATATTATTTTCATAAAATACAACCAATAGTACGTTAATGTTAAATCTTACTTGTGAAAAGTAATCCCCCGATTCCTATTTTCAACAGTCCGCTCATTTGAGCAGGAAAACGCTGAACACCATCTTTGTTTTCTACCTTTCAACTGTCAGTTTAGGCTGCTCGCCGGCCCCTCATCAGCACTTCAAGATGGCTGGCAAATTGCTCACGTCACAGCAACCAATGCTGCGTCTACTTATAAGATGTCTATGGTTATAACGTCATTGCAAACACGGCAATCTGTTGCGTCCACTGCAGTTTGCTACCTTATTCATACTTTTTGTCAAGTGATTTTTTTTTAAGCAGGGTTTCATGAGGTACCTATACATAACGTTACGTTAGTCAATGTATCACACACAGTAACATTACGTTAGTCAATGTATCACACACAGTAACGTAACGTTAGACGGCAGTCAGCAGCACCGCGTATTTTAGCCACCTATACAAAAAGACAAACATAGTCAAATAAAGGTCAGTTAAAATGTATGCTATATTAAGAATATGTGTACATATTGCATAGGGTCCTGACATCTAAAAAGTACAACTCTGTTCATTGTTATGTTCATATATTTGTTATGTTTTTCATGTGTACGCACACATAAACACACATACAGTATGAGATGAGATAAGGTAAGAACAGGATAGAAACTGCTGTGGAACTAGTTACAATGCAATATGCCATGGAAATACAATGTTAACACTTTTGTGCAAATAAGTACAGTTGCACTTGTTTTTTTCAAATGTGTTTATTCTGTAAAGGAATGAGTTACATGTTTAAAATGACTGGTTATATAGTGCTATTTTGAAGTGCAATGTCAGCACTATCTTTTTCCCTGCAATTTCAAATGCGTTGTTTTAATAAATAAATACAGCGTTTTAAAAGCATACACAATCTGTGTAAATATATTAGTCTGTGTTTAAATGACTTGAAAGGACTCGAAACTCAAAATGCAGGACTTGGGACTTGACTTGAGACTTTCCAGTCTTGACTTTGGACTTGACTCGGACTTGCCCTGTCTTGACTCGGGACTTGACTCGAGACTTGAGGGTAAAGACTTGAGACTTACTTGTGACTTGCAAAGCAATGACTTGGTCCCACCTCTGATATACTCTGATGATTAACATGTGTGATGACTGTATTATGATGATAGTATATATCTGTACCATGAATTGATTAACGTGGACCCCGACTTAAACAAGTTGAAAAACTTATTCGAGTGTTACCATTTAGTGGTCAATTGTACGGAATATGTACTGTACTGTGTAATCTACTAAAAAAAGTTTCAATCAATCAATCAATCAATCAAAAACCGCTCCGTCACGACAAGCAGGTTCTCCCAAATCCAAGATCTTGTCAATTTCGTTGAGGCCAGTTAAATAGTTCCAATGTTTAGATTTGGAGAGCAGTGCAAAAAGAGGCAACAAAAAAGTTTAGACAAGACAAGACAAAGAAGCAAGCAGGAGAGACAAGAGAGAGGAAAGGGGAGCGCCCGCCCTCGATGAGTGCCAGTGAGAAAAAATTAAATTAAAATTAAAGCTGCAAGCAGCGATAGACGGGACCGACTTTTGCTGGTGTTTCCTGCCTTTACCCATTCAACATATCTTTACCTGCACATTACCTACTTGCTCTGCATCCTCGGGTCCCGCTGGTGCTTCCTGCCATCACCCAGTCAACATATCTTTACCTGCACATTACCTACCTTCTCTGTACCCTGGAGTCAAACTGGTGCCTCCTTCTTTCACCCAGTCAACATATCTTTACCCGCACAGTACCTACCTTCTCTGCATTGTGTGCTCACACGGGTGCTTCCTGCTTTTAAGCGGCCATCTTGAGACGGCAGCAGCATCAATGCAGCGGTTCTTTGAAGGCTCATAAAATCAGTCTAGTGTTAGTCCTAAGTGTCCCACTACTTTTGTCCAGTGTTAGTCCTAAGTGTCCAAATACTTTTGTCTAGTGCTAGTCCTAAGTGTCCCAATACTTGTGTCTAGTGTTAGTCTTAAGTGTCTGTTTTTACTAAACTTTTGTTTTGAAGGGGGAATAGCAAATTTCCTGTTGATTTTTGCTGAAAGATGTCAGTGTATGAAATCTAGGTCTAAATCAGACCTACATAGAGTTTTTTGTTCCATGTCTCTACGACATTTCTACTGGAAGTTACAGGCAGTTTTGTCTGTGTTTTTTCCTAGGAGGCGCTAGAGCGCAATTTTGAGTTTTGGGGTTTGGTTTTTTTTAGATGGCAATTTTTGCTAGTCCTGATGTGTGTGTCAAATTTGGTGAGTTTTGAAGCATGTTAAGTGGATATTGTCCGTATAATAAAGAATAATAATAATAATAGTAATAATTAAAGCTGCAAGCAGCGATGGACGGGACCGACTTTGACGGCACATAAAATCCAAACCGTAGCAGTAATTAAAACTCTTTGGTCAACTTTTAATCAGAAGGGTTCAATCTCTCTCCTGTGCTAGTTTGAAGCCGACAGAGGAGATAATTGTGTGAAAAAAGGTGACCGTTTTTTACAAAACGTTTGTTTTGAAGGGGGAATTGAAAACTTCCTGTTGATTTTTGCTGGGGGTTGTCAGTATATGAAATGTAGGTCTAAGTGAGACCTACATAGAGGTTTTTGTTTCATGTGTCTAAGATATTCCTACTGGAAGTTACAGGCCGTTTTTTCAGAGTTTTCTTCCTAGGAGCAGTTGTGTCTGTGTTTTCTTCCTAGGGGGCGCTAGAGCGCAATTTTGAGTTTTGGGGTTGTTGTTTTTTTAATAGATCTCAATTTTTGCCAGTCCTGATGTGTGTGTCCAGTTTGGTAAGTTTTTAAACATGTTAAGAGGGTCAAATTACAGCTCAAAGAGGCAAAAGTGACTGTTTTTAGTAAACTTTTGATTTGAAGGGGGAATTGCCAACTTCCTGTTGATCTTTGCTGGAGGATGTCAATGTATGAAATCTAGGTCTAGGTCAGACCTAAATAGAGGTTTTTGTTTCATGTCTCTACGACATTTCTACCGGAAGTTACAAGCAGTTTTGTCTGTTTTTTCCTAGGGGGCGCTAGAGCGCAATTTTGAGTTTTGGGTTTGTTTGTTTTTTATTAGGTGGCAATTTTCGCTAGTCCTGATGTGTGTGTCAAATTTGGTGAGTTCTGAAGCATGTTAAATTACAGCTCAAAGAGGCGGCGGAATAATAATAATAAAACATTCCAATTACAATAGGGTCCTCTGTCCCAAAGGGACATTGCGGTCCCTAATAAATAAATAAATAAATAATAAAAAACTTGCTAGTGGCACCAGCTACTAGCAAATTCATCCCGCGGGCCGGATAAAACCAGTTCGCGGGCCTGATCCGGCCTTACGTTTGACACCCCTGGACTAGCATGCAATCACAATTGAACAGTACTAGTGATGGGTCCGGCAACACCGATGCATCGGCGCATGCGTCGAGCTCATAGAGCGAAACCCTGTGTCGGTGCGCGTACCGCTTTTAGAAAGTCACGTGACCGATCATGAGCTGTTTTGGTCACGTGACCGATACGCGAACTGTGTCGCACTGACGCCTCCTCTGTGCCCTGTGAAAGGGTCTTTTCTACAGCCGGAGAAATAATAACTAAGAAGAGAAAGCGTCTAAAATTGAATACGTTGGAAAAACTGTTAAAAAAAAAAAAAAAAAAATGTGTAAAAAAAAAAAAAAAAATTCCAGGTCTACAAGCATCCTCATTCACAACACGTTCTCTTAGATTTCCATGTTATGATACATCTCATCCATCTTCTTCCGCTTATCCGAGGTCGGGTCGCGGGGGCAGCAGCCTAAGCAGGGAAGCCCAGACTTCCCTCTCCCCAGCCACTTCGTCCAGCTCCTCCCGGTGGATCCCGAGGCGTTCCCAGGCCAGCCGGGAGACATAGTCTTCCCAACGTGTCCTGGGTCTTCCCCGTGGCCTCCTACCGGTCGGACGTGCCCGAAACACCTCCCGAGGGAGGCGTTCGGGTGGCATCCTGACCAGATGCCCGAACCACCTCATCTGGCTCCTCTCGATATGGAGGAGCAGCGGCTTTACTTTGAGCTCCCCCCGGATGGCAGAGCTTCTCACCCTATCTCTAAGGGAGAGCCCCGCCACCCGGCGGAGGAAACTCATTTCGGCCGCTTGTACCCGTGATCTTGTCCTTTCGGTCATGACCCAAAGCTCATGACCATAGGTGAGGATGGGAACGTAGATCGACCGGTAAATCGAGAGCTTTGCCTTCTGGCTCAGCTCCTTCTTCACCACAACGGATCGATACAGCGTCCGCATTACTGAAGATGCCGCACCGATCCGCCTGTCGATCTCACGATCCACTCTTCCCTCACTCGTGAACAAGACTCCGAGGTACTTGAACTCCTCCACTTGGGGCAAGATCTCCTCCCCAACCCGGAGATGGCACTCCACCCTTTTCCGGGCGAGAACCATAGACTCGGATTTGGAGGTGCTGATTCTCATCCCAGTCGCTTCACACTCGGCTGCGAACCGATCCAGTGAGAGCTGAAGATCTTGGCCAGATGAAGCCATCAGGACCACATCATCTGCAAAAAGCAGAGACCTAATCCTGCAGCCACCAAACCAGATACCCTCAACGCCCTGACTGCGCCTAGAAATTCTGTCCATAAAGGTTATGAACAGAATCGGTGACAAAGGGCAGCCCTGGCGGAGTCCAACCCTCACTGGAAACGTGTCCGACTTACTGCCGGCAATGCGGACCAAGCTCTGACACCGATTATACAGGGAGCGAACCGCCACAATAAGACAGTCCGTTACCCCATACTCTCTGAGCACTCCCCACAGGACTTCCCGGGGTACACGGTCGAATGCCTTCTCCAAGTCCACAAAGCACATGTAGACTGGTTGGGCAAACTCCCATGCACCCTCAAGGACCCTGCCGAGAGTATAGAGCTGGTCCACAGTTCCACGACCAGGACGAAAACCACACTGTTCCTCCTGAATCCGAGGTTCGACTATCCGGCGTAGCCTCCTCTCCAGTACACCTGAATAGACCTTACCGGGAAGGCTGAGGAGTGTGATCCCACGATAGTTGGAACACACCCTCCGGTTCCCCTTCTTAAAGAGAGGAACCACCACCCCGGTCTGCCAATCCAGAGGTACCGCCCCCGATGTCCACGCGATGTTGCAGAGTCTTGTCAACCAAGACTCTGATATGATATGATACATGTTCACATTATTTATTGACTGTATCTGAAAAAGACAAAAAATATATTTTTATTTAAATGAAGTTATGAAATAATCCTAAATGAAATACAATGACTTGGTTTATATTATTGTATTTACTAGGTCAGTGGTTCTCAACCTTTTTTCAGCAAGTACCCCCTGTGAATTTTTTTTTAATTCAAGTACCCCCTAATCAGAGCAAAGCATTTTTGGTTGAAAAAAAAAAGATAAAGAAGTAAAATACAGCACTATGTCATCAGTTTCTGATTTATTAAATTGTATAACAGTGCAAAATATTGCTCATTTGTAGTGGTCTTTCTTGAACTATTTGGAAAAAAAGATATAAAAATAACTAAAAACTTGTTGAAAAATAAACAAGTGATTCAATTATAAATAAAGATTTCTACACATAGAAGTAATCATCAACTTAAAGTGCCCTCTTTGGGGATTGTATTAGAGCTCCATCTGGATTCATGAACTTAATTCTAAACATTTCTTCACAAAAAAAATCTTTAACATCAATATTTATGGAACATGTCCACAAAAATATAGCTGTCAACACTGAATATTGCATTGTTGCATTTCTTTTCACAGTTCTTTTTGACAGACATTTTAGTGACAAACCTGAGCTTGTGCTTCACTGAGTTTATGAACTTACATTCATATTTTGTTGAAGTATTATTCAATAAATATATTTATAAATGATTTTTGAATTGTTGCTATTTTTAGAATATTTAAAAAAAATCTCACGTACCCCTTGGCATACCTTCAAGTACCCCCAGGGGTACGCGTACCCCCATTTGAGAACCACTGTACTAGGTCAAGGCTGCCCTTTGTCACCGATTCTGTTCATAACTTTTATGGACAGAATTTCTAGGCGCAGTCAAGGCGTTGAGGGGATCCGGTTTGGTGGCTGCAGGATTAGGTCTCTGCTTTTTGCAGATGATTTGGTCCTGATGGCTTCATCTGGCCAGGATCTTCAGCTCTCACTGGATCGGTTCGCAGCTGAGTGTGAAGCGACTGGGATGAGAATCAGCACCTCCAAGTCCGAGTCCATGGTTCTCGCCCGGAAAAGGGTGGAGTGCCATCTCCGGGTTGGGGAGGAGATCTTGCCCCAAGTGGAGGAGTTCAAGTACCTCGGAGTCTTGTTCACGAGTGAGGGAAGAGTGGATCGTGAGATCGACAGGCGGATCGGTGCGGCGTCTTCAGTAATGCGGACGCTGTATCGATCCGTTGTGGTGAAGAAGGAGCTGAGCCGGAAGGCAAAGCTCTCAATTTACCGGTCGATCTACGTTCCCATCCTCACCTATGGTCATGAGCTTTGGGTTATGACCGAAAGGACAAGATCACGGGTACAAGCGGCCGAAATGAGTTTCCTCCGCCGGGTGGCGGGGCTCTCCCTTAGAGATAGGGTGAGAAGCTCTGTCATCCGGGGGGAGCTCAAAGTAAAGTCGCTGCTCCTCCGCATCGAGAGGAGCCAGATGAGGTGGTTCGGGCATCTGGTCAGGATGCCACCCGAGCGCCTCCCTAAGGAGGTGTTTAGGGCATGTCCGACCGGTAGGAGGCCACGAGGAAGACCCAGGACACGTTGGGAAGACTATGTCTCCCGGCTGGCCTGGGAACGCCTCGGGATCCCCCGGGAGGAGCTGGACGAAGTGGCTGGGGAGAGGGAAGTCTGGGCTTCCCTGCTTAGGCTGCTGCCCCCGCGACCCGACCTCGGATAAGCGGAAGAAGATGGATGGATGGATGGATGGATGTACTAGGTCATAAAATCAGTGTCAGTTGAGTCGGTCCATAGGTTGCCTGTAGGGATTTTTAATGTCCAGCAGATGTCAGTATTTAGTGACACAGTATCGACACAGTATCAATACAGTTTTGCAATGTGTTGAAACGCTTCATGACGCCTCATCAACCCATCACTAAACAGTACTAATGTCATGGAAAAAAAGGTCTAACCTACCTCTAAAAGTGGATGTTCCTGCTTCCTGGCTGCTGTCAGTGTGTACATTTGTGTCTACTTTTCGTCACATTTTCGCCTTCAGAATGTTGCCTTCATTCAGCAGGTGTCTTCATGAACATTCATTTTCCCTCAGCGACCGATGGGGGTCAAAGTGGCGCACTAACACTGTATGAGAAATCAGCGAGAGCGGCAGAAGAAGAAGAAGGGACTTTGCAGCGACCAATCAAATGAGCTCCGGGGAGCGGGGGGGCGTGGTCATCCCTGCTCTGCGCTCGGGTTTCTAAACTGGCTGGGAAGCTCCACAGCATGTGTTGCATCTTGCATCCACTAGATGGCACTGTGGACGCTGTTAAAAACACTTTGAGAAAGTCATTCTTTAACGGTGACGTTGCTGGAAAATCCCATCCATCCATGCATTTTGCACCGCTTGTCGAAAATCCCATACTAACAAAAAGCTTGCGTTGACGTATATGTTTGTATTATTTGTTGTTTTCATTGTATAACTATTAGCAACAGGCCAGACAGATATGGCACGAACACTCGCGCTCAGTTGGACATTTTTGTCCATGCCACAGCACCCTCTAGCGACTAAAGGTTGTCATTGCAGTTACATATACTGTCGATATTAATAGGAGAATGTATTTGTTTTATATAACCTTGTATTGTTTTTTTTAATTTAACAATGTTAGGACGAACATAAGCGATCCAATAGGTTGCCTTTGTTTCAAAAGGATACATTTATGAATGGACAGTGTGAATAAAAATCAACAATTTACTAATCAACTCACATTGTATTCTATAACGATTTAATGTACATATTATAATATGCAATGTTTTAGGTGACGCACTTAAGTATAGAAATGCAATTTATGACATCAAAATGTGTAAAAAAAATAAATAATAAAAAAGTAGAAAATAAAATATAAAATAAAACGTCCATCCATCCATTTTCTACCGCTTGTCCGTTTTGGGATGGCGGGGGGTGCTGGAGCCTATCTCAGCTGCATTCGGGCGGAAGGCGGCGTACACCCTGAACAAGTAGGCCCCTCATTGCAGTAAAATAAAACGCGTGAATGTAAATTTATTCTCAACCAAACTATTAATGAAAAACATTTTTAAAGTTAAAAACAAAACCAGCATCTCTGTCTGGACTGGAGCCTGCAGTGCCTCAGACTGGAAGTCTCTCCAAAGAGCGGTGAGGACGGCGGAAAATATCATCAGGACTCCTCTTCCTCCTATCCAGGAGATCACAAAAAGCCGCTGCCTGACCAGGGCTCAGAAAATCTGCAAAGACTCCTCCCACCCCCACCAAGGACTGTTTTCACTGCTGGACTCTAGAAAGAGGTTCCGCAGCCTCCGAAGCAGAACCTCCAGGTTCTGTAACAGCTTCTTCCCTCAGGCTAAGACTCTTGAACGCATCATAATTAAATTATCCCCTTAACTCCCCCCAATATGGATTAACTCGCTGGAATAAAAAAGACAATATAACATACATCCATAAACGTGGACGCATGTGAAAAAGTGCAATATATTTATCTGTACAGTAATCTATTTATTTATTTATATATATTTATTTATTTTATATATATATTTATATATTATTTATATATATTTATTTATTTATATACTGTATGCACCTTATTGCTTTTTTTATCCTGCACTACCATGAGCTTATGTAACGAAATTTCGTTCTTATCTGTGCTGTAAAGTTCAAATTTGAATGACAATAAAAAGGAAGTCTTAGTCCAAGTCTAAAACCTTTTAAATTATATAATTACAAATATAAAATTAGAAATATATATAGCAACATTAAATGGAACGTGTTTAATAAAACAGACATATTAAACTTGTCTAATTAAAAAGAAAAACAAGATTAGACACCCCTTTAATTAGGCTTTTTACTGATCATGTTACACTTTAAAGTTTGTTTACTTTTAGTGTCTATTTTATTTATTTCTATGTTTCCTGCTATTATTCTCTCAGCGTTATGTTTTTTATTAATGTGCTATTTATGAATTTTTTCTCCCACATTTCTTATAATATGTTTCCTAATATTTTTTTAGATGGCGTTAATTTGACTTATTCTGCTGCTTGGACACCTCAATGGTGGCGTTTTTCCTCAATCCTCCGTGCCGTGCCATGTTGTGCCATCATTAGTGCTGTCCCGGCAGGCACAAGACATTGAAACAGCGTTGACAACTTGTTGAATTAGGTCCTGACGTTGAGCAACTCAAACACAACGTTAAAACAACATGCTTTTTGACGACCTTTAATCAATGTTGGGCTCTGGCTTTAATTTGACCATCGAAATGTGGTCATTTCCCAAATAATATTCTACAACACAAATACAACGTTGAATCAACATGCCTTTTGACACCGTTTATTCAATGTCAGGTTGTGACGTTGATTTGAACATTGAAATTTGGTCATTTCCTAATCAACAATGTGGATCCAACGTTGGACATCAACGTTGTCTCAATTTACAAATACAACTATTCGGCAACGTTGTTTCAAAGTCAGATTTAAAGGACATGAATGTATAGCCATCCTTCCATTTTCTACCGCTTTCTGTCTCTTCTTACCTTCCCTGTAAAGCACTGTGTGTTGCCACTTGTATGAAAAGTGCTATACAAATAACGTTTGATTTGACAATTATTGTAATATTTTAAAAATAAGTCGCTAATAAACTATTGGTGTTTGTATTGAGTATGCTTTGTGACTTTGGGAAGGCCATTCTAAAACCTTCATTCTAGCCTGATTTAGCCATTCCTTCACCCAACTGCGCCCAAGACCCAACCTCCAGGCTGATGATTTTAGGTTGTCCTGAAGAATTTGGAGATAATCCTCCTTTTTCATTGTCCCATTTACTCTCTGTAAAGCACCAGTTCCATTGGCAGCAAAACAGGCCCAGAGCATAATACTACCACCACCATGCTTGACGGTAGGCATGGTGTTCTTGGGATTAAAGGCCTCACCTTTTCTCCTCCAAACATATTGCTGGGTATTGTGGCCAAACAGCTGAATTTTTGTTTCATCTGACATCACATGGACAAAGTAAGACCTTCTGGAGGAAAGTTCTGTGGTCCCCACATCTGCGGTTCCCCTCCAAGGTTTCTCGTTGTTCCCATTGGGTTGAGTTTTTTCTTGCCCTGATGTGGGATCCGAGTTGAGGATGTCGCAGTGGCTTGTGCAGCCCTTTGAGACATTTGTGATTAAGGGCTATATATATAAAATTTGATTGATTGATTGATGCTTACTAATGACTTAAATTGTGTAGTGTACCTAATGTTGTGGCCATAGGCGACTATAAACAACATTATTAGAGATGTCTCATAATATCGGCAGGCCGATATTATCGATATTATTGACCGATAAATGCGTTAAAATGTAATATCGGAAATTATCGGTATCGGTTTTTTTTTTTATCGGTATCTGGGTTTTTTTTGTGTTTTTTTTTAATTAAATCAACATAAAAAACACAAGATACACTTACAATTAGTGCACCAACCCAAAAAACCTCCCTCCCCCATTTACACTCATTCACACAAAAGGGTTGTTTCTTTCTGTTATTAATATTCTGGTTCCTACATTATATATCAATATATATCAATACAGTCTGCAAGGGATACAGTCCGTAAGCACACATGATTGTGCGTGCTGCTGGTCCACTAATAGTACTAACCTTTAACAGTTAATTTCACTAATTTTCATTAATTACTAGTTTCTATGTAACTGTTTTTATATTGTTTTACTTTCTTTTTTATTCAAGAAAATGTTTTTAATGTATTCATCTTATTTTATTTATTTTTTTAATTTTTAAGTACCTTATCTTCACCATACCTGGTTGTCCAAATTAGGCATAATAATGTGTTAATTCCACGACTGTATATATCGTTTGATATCGGTATCGGTAATTAAAGAGTTGGACAATATCGGAATGTCGGATATCGGCAAAAAGCAATTATCGGACATCCCTAAATATTATTAAACAATAAGAAGAATTTGGACACATTTTATCGGCAGAAGAAAGTGTATATACAGTATTAATAATATGCATTATACTAAACTGTACCAATATCAATATGATTTATGTGTAGTGTACCTAATGTTGTGGCCATAGGCCACAATAAACAATATTATTGTTTAGAAAGTGTGAACAATTGTCTTATATTATTATTGTACAATTATCTGCAGTTTATGTAATTATTTCTAAAAAATAAAAAAAAGTCGGTGTCATTTGTTATTGTATTAAAAACAACAAAATGATTAATATACTGTATATATTAAGTATTTATTGTGAATACTAAATGACCATACAATGTTTGTCTTCATAAATCTCTTAAGTAGAGTAAAAAATATCAATAATTAAACCAGTTCAAATAAAATACTGGTTACCCATCAGTGTTTTCCCCAAATTAATTTTATAATGATGATGTATTTCTTTTTTCCCAAAATATTGTTAAAATGTACTTATCCCAATCGTCCACTAGATGGCAATGCGAGTATTTACAACAGTGGACGCCTCATCTTCAGTCACGCACATAAAACCTGCAGGTTCTCTCGAGTCACAACACAAACTGCTGCTCACCTCCCAACACAATCTTGTCCCTCACAGAAGCCATTTGTGGAAAAACATTAGACGCCAAGTCTGGCATTTTTGCTCAGACGAATCTAATGAGGTGCAACCTGAGGGAGAAGATTGCTTATTTGTTCTTCCTTTATAGTAAGAGGTTCACTTATTCTTGTGACAATGATGTCTGGAACACTGCAACTCCCAAAAGGCAGCCAAATGGCTGGATGAACTCAGGTGTGACCCACGCAGCTTGTCACCGTTGCTCTGTAAATGATTGCTCCACACAGAGTACCGTATTTTCCGCACTATAAGGCGCACCGGATTATTAGCCGCACCTTCAATGAATTACATATTTCATAACTTTGTCCACCAATAAGCCGCCCCGGATTATAAGCCGCGCCTACGCTGCGCTAAAGGGAATGTCAAAAAAACAGTCAGATAGTTCAGTCAAACTTTAATAATATATTGAAAACCAGCGTTCTAACAACTCTGTCCCAAAATGTACGCAAATGTGCAATCACAAACATAGTAAAATTCAAAATGGTGTAGAGCAATAGCAACATAATGTTGCTCGAACGTTAATGTCACAACACACAAAATAAACATAGCGCTCACCTTCTGAAGTTATTCTTCATTCGTAAATCCTTCGAATTCTTCGTCTTCGGTGTCCGAATTGAAAAGTTGCGCAAGCGTGGTATCCAAAATGGCCGGTTCCGTCTCGTCGAAGTCATTGGAGTCAGTGTCGCTGTTGTTCTGTGAATCCTGCCTTCCGGAAAGCTCGGACCACAGTTGTGACCGAAATATCTGCCCAGGCATTTACGATCCACTGGCAAATGTTGGCGTATGTCGTCCGGCGCTGTCTGCCCGTCTTAGTGAAGGTGTGTTCGCCTTCGGAGCTGTGTGAAAAAAGCCACCCGGCCTCTTCGCGTAAACTTCCCTTAACCACTCGCTCATCTTTTCTTCATCCATCCATCCCTTCGAGTTAGCTTTTATGATGACGCCGGCTGGAAAGGTCTCTTTTGGCAAGGTCTTCCTTTTGAATATCACCATGGGTGGAAGTTAGCATGGCAAGCTAGAACCACAGTGAAGGATGACTTCTCATTCCCTGTGGTGCGAATATTCACCGTACGTGCTCCCGTTCCACAGTGCGGTTCACAGGAATATCAGTTGCTGTGAAATACGGTAGTAATCCGTGTGCGGATGGAGAGATTGCGTCTTTTTATGAACCGGATCCTTGTCGCTTAGTAGGAGCCATTTTGTGGTCTTTACAGATGTAAACAGGAAATGAAACGTACGGTGATATCCGCGCGTTTTTTCTTCTTCTTCCGGGGGCGGGTGGTTGCTTACAGTAGAAGAAGAAGCGCTTCCTGTTCTATGGGGGCGGGTGCTTTCCTTGGCGGTTGCTTGCGTAGAAGAAGAAGCGCTTCCTGTTCTACCGGGAAAAAAGATGGCGGCTGTTTACCGAAGTTGCGAGATCGAAACTTTATGAAAATGAATCGTAATAAAGCGCACCGGGTTATAAGGCGCACTGTCAGCTTTTGAGAAAATGTGTGGTTTTTAGGTGCGCCTTATAGTGCGGAAAATACGGTACGTGCCGTTTATTCTTAACTGCCTCTGCTGCCATCACAGTTTGTTCTGGCGTGTCTATGGGAGACACTTTTTATGGACTAAAAAAAAAAAGTTGCAATATTCTGGTAAAAAAGATGCCATATATGAATTTTTACAATATTTAGATTTTTTTTATTTTATTTTACAAGTAAAAATTGTGGAATTTTACAAGATTAAAGTCGAATATATTACCCCGCCTTCCGCCCGATGGTAGCTGAGATAGGCTCCAGCGCCCCCCGCGACCCCAAAAGGGAATAAGCGGTAGAAAATGGATGGATGGATATTATGAAAAAATTAATAAAACGTAAGTAAAACGTCATTGTAAAATAATCATACACTGTAGGAATATTTTGAGGGAAAAATTACAATTTGACAAGAAAAAGTATGCCATTTTACATGATTCAATTATTGTGAAAAAATTTGACTTTTTTTTTTTTTTACAAAAAAGTTAGTAAAGTTGTGTGAATAAAGTTATCGTAACAATTATTCACTGTCGGAATATTTTGAGAAAAAGGTTTACATTTTACAGACACAAAAACACTATCAAATAAAAACGTTAAACTAAAAAGTCAAAGGCATTTGACAGTAGGATTGCTCCTTTGCATCACAACAGTTGTTTTTCTAGGGCCAAACCATCCTTGCCCAGGCACACCCTCCTAGTTTTGGAGTATAAATGTTTGGGGTTTTGGCACCAGCCACTAGACTAGATCTGAATAATCTAAGTGTAAGATTATATGTGACCAATCTAAGTCTGAGGCTAGATCTGACCAATCTAAGTCTAAGACTAGATGTGACCAGTCTAAGTCTAAGACGCGATGTGACCAATCTAAGTCTAAGACTAGATGTGACCAATCTAAGTCTAAGACTAGATGTGACCAATCTAAGACTAAGACTAGATCTGATCAAACTAAGTCTAAGACTAGATGTGACCAATCTACGTCCAAGACTAGATGTGACCAATTTAAGTCTAAAACTAGATGTGACCAATCTAAGTCTAACACTAGATGTGACCAATCTAAGACTAGATGTGACCAATCTAAGTCTAACACTAGATGTGACCAATCTAAGACTAGATGTGACCAATCTAGTGACCAATCTAAGACTGAATGTGACCAATCTAAGTCTAAGACTAGATGTGACTAGTCTAAGTCTCTAAGACTAGATGTGACCAATCTAAGTCTAAGACTAGATGTGACTAGTCTAAGTCTCTAAGACTAGATGTGACCAATCTAAGTCTAAGACTAGATGTGACTAGTCTAAGTCTCTAAGATTAGATGCGACCAATCTATGTCTAAGACTAGATGTGACCAATCTAAGTCTAAGACTAGATGTGACTAGTCTAAGTCTCTAAGACTAGATGTGACCAATCTAAGTCTAAGACTAGATGTGACTAGTCTAAGTCTCTAAGACTAGATGCGACCAATCTATGTCTAAGACTCGATGTGACCAATCTAAGTCTAAGACTAGATGTGACCAATCTAAGACTAGATGTGACCAATCTAAGTCTAATACTAGATGTGACCAACCTAAGACTAGATGTGACCAATCTAAGACTAGATGTGACCAATCTAAGACTAGATGTGACCAATCTAAGTCTAACACTAGATGTGACCAATCTAAGACTAGATGTGACCAATCTAAGTGTAATACTAGATGTGACCAACCTAAGACTAGATGTGACCAATCTTAGACTAGATGTGACCATTCTAAGACTAGATATGACCAGCTAAGACTAGATGTGACCAATCTAAGACTAGATGTGATCAATCTAAGTCTAATACTAGATGTGACCAACCTAAGACTAGATGTGACCAATCTAAGACTAGATGTGACCAATCTAAGACTAGATGTGACCAATCTAAGTCTAACACTAGATGTGACCAATCTAAGACTAGATGTGACCAATCTAAGACTAGATGTGACTAGTCTAAGTCTCTAAGACTAGATGTGACCAATCTAAGTCTAAGACTAGATGTGACTAGTCTAAGTCTCTAAGATTAGATGCGACCAATCTATGTCTAAGACTACATGTGACCAATCTAAGTCTAAGACTAGATGTGACTAGTCTAAGTCTCTAAGACTAGATGTGACCAATCTAAGTCTAAGACTAGATGTGAATAGTCTAAGTCTCTAAGACTAGATGCGACCAATCTATGTCTAAGACTCGATGTGACCAATCTAAGTCTAAGACTAGATGTGACCAATCTAAGACTAGATGTGACCAATCTAAGTCTAATACTAGATGTGACCAACCTAAGACTAGATGTGACCAATCTAAGACTAGATATGACCAATCTAAGACTAGATGTGACCAATCTAAGTCTAACACTAGATGTGACCAATCTAAGACTAGATGTGACCAATCTAAGACTAGATGTGACCAATCTAAGTCTAACACTAGATGTGACCAATCTAAGACTAGATGTGACCAATCTAAGTCTAACACTAGATGTGACCAATCTAAGACTAGATGTGACCAATCTAAGTCTAACACTAGATGTGACCAATCTAAGACTAGATGTGACCAATCTAGTGACCAATCTAAGACTGAATGTGACCAATCTAAGTCTAAGACTAGATGTGACTAGTCTAAGTCTCTAAGACTAGATGTGACCAATCTAAGTCTAAGACTAGATGTGACTAGTCTAAGTCTCTAAGACTAGATGTGACCAATCTAAGTCTAAGACTAGATGTGACTAGTCTAAGTCTCTAAGATTAGATGCGACCAATCTATGTCTAAGACTAGATGTGACCAATCTAAGTCTAAGACTAGATGTGACTAGTCTAAGTCTCTAAGACTAGATGTGACCAATCTAAGTCTAAGACTAGATGTGACTAGTCTAAGTCTCTAAGACTAGATGCGACCAATCTATGTCTAAGACTCGATGTGACCAATCTAAGTCTAAGACTAGATGTGACCAATCTAAGACTAGATGTGACCAATCTAAGTCTAATACTAGATGTGACCAACCTAAGACTAGATGTGACCAATCTAAGACTAGATGTGACCAATCTAAGACTAGATGTGACCAATCTAAGTCTAACACTAGATGTGACCAATCTAAGACTAGATGTGACCAATCTAAGTGTAATACTAGATGTGACCAACCTAAGACTAGATGTGACCAATCTTAGACTAGATGTGACCATTCTAAGACTAGATATGACCACCTAAGACTAGATGTGACCAATCTAAGACTAGATGTGATCAATCTAAGTCTAATACTAGATGTGACCAACCTAAGACTAGATGTGACCAATCTAAGACTAGATGTGACCAATCTAAGACTAGATGTGACCAATCTAAGTCTAACACTAGATGTGACCAATCTAAGACTAGATGTGACCAATCTAAGACTAGATGTGACTAGTCTAAGTCTCTAAGACTAGATGTGACCAATCTAAGTCTAAGACTAGATGTGACTAGTCTAAGTCTCTAAGATTAGATGCGACCAATCTATGTCTAAGACTAGATGTGACCAATCTAAGTCTAAGACTAGATGTGACTAGTCTAAGTCTCTAAGACTAGATGTGACCAATCTAAGTCTAAGACTAGATGTGACTAGTCTAAGTCTCTAAGACTAGATGCGACCAATCTATGTCTAAGACTCGATGTGACCAATCTAAGTCTAAGACTAGATGTGACCAATCTAAGACTAGATGTGACCAATCTAAGTCTAATACTAGATGTGACCAACCTAAGACTAGATGTGACCAATCTAAGACTAGATGTGACCAATCTAAGACTAGATGTGACCAATCTAAGTCTAACACTAGATGTGACCAATCTAAGACTAGATGTGACCAATCTAAGTGTAATACTAGATGTGACCAACCTAAGACTAGATGTGACCAATCTTAGACTAGATGTGACCATTCTAAGACTAGATATGACCACCTAAGACTAGATGTGACCAATCTAAGACTAGATGTGATCAATCTAAGTCTAATACTAGATGTGACCAACCTAAGACTAGATGTGACCAATCTAAGACTAGATGTGACCAATCTAAGACTAGATGTGACCAATCTAAGTCTAACACTAGATGTGACCAATCTAAGACTAGATGTGACCAATCTAAGACTAGATGTGACTAGTCTAAGTCTCTAAGACTAGATGTGACCAATCTAAGTCTAAGACTAGATGTGACTAGTCTAAGTCTCTAAGATTAGATGCGACCAATCTATGTCTAAGACTAGATGTGACTAGTCTAAGTCTCTAAGACTAGATGTGACCAATCTAAGTCTAAGACTAGATGTGACTAGTCTAAGTCTCTAAGACTAGATGCGACCAATCTATGTCTAAGACTCGATGTGACCAATCTAAGTCTAAGACTAGATGTGACTAGTCTAAGTCTAAGACAGAAACAGTATTTCCAACAGATCAGAGATATTTACAGCTAAAGTTACTTCAGTAAAAAAAGCAGATCTCAGTCTAGCCGATCATAGCCCCGCCCCTAAACCCATCACTCCAGTGGTGCAGCACATTGTGATGTCATACCTGCATCTACAGAAGAAAGGTGGCTAATTGTCGGTCGTTGAATGGTCAATTTTAAGCTAAAAGCCTTTTGGCTGCCTTCTGGGACTTGCAGGGGGAGTAAGGAAACCCTGGGAGTTCTGGCATTAAAACAGCGTCTGTGCAGTGAGGAAAGGTTTTCTGAAGGCCACCAAGTGAGTCCACCACCTCCTGTGGTGTTCCCGAAGCTGTCCTGAGGGACGACACACGCCACCTTTTGCAGGTGGGCGCTAAAAAGAAAGAAACGTGACACCAAGCAATGTGAAAATCTTACAATGTATATAATTGACCATTCTGAAGATTTCTTTTGGAAGATACAACAGCAAACATCTGCATTGCTCTTTTTAAACCTCTTTCCGACATTTCTCCTCACCATAAACTTCTGATAAGAACATAAGCCAAACAAAATAACAGTACATCAAAACAAGAAAGCACGCTCACCCCGGATCTCCACTGGACGCAGAACTTCTAGAGCAGTCTGGCTAAAATCTTCCTGCGTGGGACAGGAAGTCAAACACTAAAGAAATTATTTGCTTAACTTTCAAAATAAAATACTTTTTGTACTTTAACACTTTGACGGAGAGGAAGTCAAAGGTTTTCAGTCGTCGTTTCACCGTGTTGTCACAAATGCTGACTCTGGAGGGCCAAAATCAAAGAATCATATTACAGGCATATCCTGGACGGCTATTTGGGGGCCTGCCAGCGAGTTTATTGCCAGCTGTTACGCATCCAGCGCAAATCCGGGGCCTGTGTAGCGTGGAGCTCGTTTTACATGGAAGTGATCATCAGCATATGAACTGCACTGACCCGGATATAAGACGGCAAAGTCATAACTAATCGAACCAGAGCTTTTCTTCCCGTCACTCACGGACAACTGGTGTGTTCAAGGTGGGCAAGTTAGCAAACTTTGAAGAAAATGTTGACGAATCATCAGACAACTAACTGTCCAGCAGCTAAGGAACCAATCGTTGTTGTTTTTGTGTGATCTACCAGCAGTTTGTCTGATCTCTGGAGAGGATGTTCCCTGGGAAAAGGGTGTGGTCTTATATTCAGGCCCGTCTTATATGCAGCTCATGACAGTACAACTTCTCACTCATTTGCATAAAATCAATGGTCGTCCTCTGCCGGGTGTTGACCATCTTGTGATGTCTTTGTGCAGACAGCGCCACTTATTGGCCTCATAAAAAGTGCAGGTTTTCTTTCTTTCTTTTTTGTGTGTTTTTTTTTTTTTTGTAAAGGAGGGGAGAAGGGCGGCTTTGAGTGGGATCCAAAAAAATTAAAAAAAAAATTAAAAAAGGAGAAGGGGGCGATGACGGGAGCGGGTGAAGAAATCAAACGCTCCCACTGTGAAGTGGTATTTGAGTTGGAATGTCACCGTCACAGTTGGGAGTCCCGCGCCTGGTTGATTGTAAGGATCCGCGTACTTTCACTTTCACTTTCACATCATTTATCTCAAGGGGCTGCGCCAGAAAATATGTAGAAAATAAATCAGCCCCGTGTGGCGCTTGAATTTCTAATGTCGTCCTTTGGGAGTGACAACACTGACTGACCCGCCACACTCCACAGGGCGGACACAACTAAATGGAGAGGCACACACACACACACACACACACACACACACACACACACACACACACACACACACACACACACACACACACATAATTGTATTTGTTACCTTCTTGAGACCTCCGAAAAATATCTACCTCTTTAGGACCACCCTTTCTAAATATATAAAGATTAGTATTTACAACATTAATAATATATACAAACTATGCAAATATAAAAAAAGGTATGCTTTTATTTTATTTTTTGTAATTGTTTTTTAATCTTCATGATTTACTTCAAGTTATTAAAGTATGTCTCTATAGACTTTTTTTTTTTTTGTTTTAATTAATTTTGGCCAAAGAGGGCACATTTCAATTTCTTACACACACTTGTTATTACATATATTGACCAGAGGGGGAGCACTTACATTTTTTTACACACACTTGTTATTTCATATTTTGACCAGAGGGGGAGCACTTTTAAAAGCGACACACAGTCAATTTGAAAAATCGCTCCTTTTTGGGACCACCCTCATTTTGATAGATTTCACCACCAGGGGTGCTAATGAGATCTTTATTTTTAATTTTTTGTAATGTGCTTAAAGCCGATGACAAAGGAGTCACGGACCACATATGGCCCCTGTGCCGCACTTTGGGCAACCCAGCTGTAGAAGCTAACTGTTAATGGCCAATATAGTCTTAGTACCGTAGTGTATTTGTTCATCCTATGGTCACATTTGGGACGCGGGTTGTCTTACTCCAGCACCGGAACAGCTGGCGGGTTTTTTCGGGGATGAATAGGGAAGTCCTTCTTTAGCTACACTCTTGTTTTATCATATATTGCTGCCTTTGCAATGCTTACTTTTGTATGTACATTAAATCAACAAAAAATCCTGACTTTGGAGCAAGGTTCACGGACTCTAGTATTTGGCTCTCTATTAAATGCAATGGTTTTACCGTATTGGGACCATGATTTATGTCCTAACTTGTTCATACCTCCTCATATAGAAGGTACTTTTCATTGTTGATGTCTCAAGAAGGGTAGAAATACAACACACACACACACACACACACACACACACACACACACACACACACACACACACACACACACACACACTCGACACATTTAAATTCTATTTTATTCTTTAAAAAATGTGCCTGTTGACCAAACTGCAGTAATATCAAAATAATACAAGCAGTTTAGACATTTGTCTGTTTTGATACCACCTCTTTGATTCCTTTTTAAATGGCACGCCATTTCAAAGGCACACACTGTTGTGGGATGAGCAGCACACCATTGTGTTAATCAGCGACTATTCCCACAATGTGATGGTGTAAGGAACGGAACTGTCGCTTGTAGGGTGAAGGTGGTGGGTGTGGCGGTCATGCCAGGGTGTGACCACCACAACCTTTGTTTAGGCTTAAATAGTGTGACGCTGCCCCACAACAGTGTGGGACCAGGCTTCCGTATGTGTTCCCTGCAAACGAGGCACTGGTCAAAGGGCAATAAACAGCAAATTAAACACTAGTGAGATCAGCATGGGTGTTACGTAGGTGCTCGAGTTACTACCGCAACCTTGTTGGCCGACTTTCTACTCAAAAAGCGGGATGCCGCCCCACAGCAATGTGTGACCACTAACTAAACACTCGCGGATCTACTTGGGTGTTATATTGGTGCTAGAGTGACCACCACAACCTTTGTTTAGGCTTAAATAGTGTGACGCTGCCCCACAACAGTGTGGGACCAGGCTTCCGTATGTGTTCCCTGCAAACGAGGCACTGGTCAAAGGGCAATAAACAGCAAATTAAACACTAGTGAGATCAGCATGGGTGTTACGTAGGTGCTCGAGTTACTACCGCAACCTTGTTGGCCGACTTTCTACTCAAAAAGCGGGATGCCGCCCCACAGCAATGTGTGACCACTAACTAAACACTCGCGGATCTACTTGGGTGTTATATTGGTGCTAGAGTGACCACCGCAACCTTGTTGGCGGACTTCCTGCTTGAGGGGTGGGCTGTCATCTCACAACAGTGTGTGACAAGGTAGTCATCCTCGTTCCCTGTAAACGAGGCACTGTTCAAGGGGAAATAAACAGCTAACTAAACACTAGTGGGATTCATTTGGGTGATATGTTAATGCTACAGTGAATGGCACAATCTTGTTGGCTGACTTCCTGCTCAAGAAGTGGGATGCCGCTCCACAGCTGTGTGCGATCAGGCATTTATGCTTGTTCCCTGCAAACAGAGCACTATTAAAAGGGAAATAAACTGCTAATTAAATACTTGTGGGATAATCTTGAGTGTTACGTTGGTGCTAGAGTAACCACCATGACCTTGTCAGCCGACTTCCTTCTTAAAGGGTGGACTGCTATAACACAACAGTGTGTGACCTGGCATTCATGCACGTTATTTCCAAACGAGACAATGCTTAAAATGAACTAAACAACCAAACACTAGTGGGAACCTTGCCGGCCGACTTCCTGCTTGAGAAGTGGGATGCCGTCCCACAGCTGTGTGTGACCAAGCATTTATGCTTGTTCCCTGCAAACAGGGCACTGTTCAAAGTGAAACAAACAGCTAACTAAACACTTGTGGGATCATCTTGAGTGTTAGAGTAACCACCATGAGCTTGTCAGCCGACTTCCTTCTTAAGGGGTAGACTGCCATCCCACAACAGGGTGTGACCAGGCATTCAGGCTCGTTCCCTGCAAACGAGGCACTGCTCAAAGTGAAATAAACAAATAACCAAACACTAGTGGGAACCTTGTTGGCTGACTTCCGGCTCGAGAAGTGGGAAATCGTCCCACAGCTGTGTGTGACCACTAACTAAACACTTGACCACCACAACCTTTTTAGCCGACCTCCTACTTGAGAAGTGGGACACTGTCCCACAGCAGTATGTGACTCAGCATCCACGTTTCTTTTTTTGTGTTTTTTTTTTACCTACATGGCATCATAATAAAGAGGGTTTTATGTCGTTTTGAATGAATTGGCAAGGATCTTTGTTCGGAGAAATGATCTACCAAACACAGCTCTTGAAAGGGTTTTATATTTGAAGTGGATTGTCCCAGTGTGCCACAGAAGCAAAGATGCATCCTCCACATGATGACGTTCAACAGTAACCATACTAACACGTGTCATACAGTTCTGTCCCATCATTCCTGACATTTCTAGAGGACGCAGAACGTCACCATGCAAGCTTCTTGCCCACAACTTGAGATATGCCGTATTTCTTTGAAAATCCCAGCACTGGTGGGCTTAAAGGGGAACTGCACTTTTTTTTGGAATGTTACCTGTTGTGCACAATTATTATGAAAGACATGACGACGAAGAGATTAAAAAAAAAAAAAGCATTCTAAATATATAAAATAAATTAGATCTAAACTGAAACTGCCAAGATACCTGTGGCGGTGGGGGCGTGGTTATGGGCGTGGTCACCATCATTGAGTAATATGCATAACAAATGTTAACAAATGTAACAAATGTGTACATACATTTAAAACAAATCTGTTATTATTAAATATAATTAAAAAATTTTTTTTCCCGTTTTGCCATATTTTCCATTGTTGCTGCTTATTGTACAAGGTACTTTGTGGAGATTATTTTCAAGTGTTTCCAGACTTTTAATTACTTTTTTTTAAACAACTAGCAACAAATCTAGCATCTTCTTCTGGTGTTATTATAGACTGTACTCGTGTTTGGAGACTACTTCTGTCCCTCCATGTCCCTGACTTAGAAGGCTGCAGCGAGCATGACGTCACACTTGCTTAGCGCTGTTGCTCTAGTTTCACTTTCTCTTTTTAAAAGCCGCCACTGTCCTCTTAATATTTGCACATTTTGTAGATGGCTGTCCACGCGTATATCTGCAATATATATCAAAATTACGTCCACATTGCAGACATTATGACAACGCTGGCGTGCGTTTTGTTTACATCTGATTTCGGTAGCACGGTTTTGGGTGATCAAAGTTTTTTTTCAGTTGTCAATTTTTCGGTACATTACTTGTTAATAATGCGCAAATAATAGGCTATATATTTATCAAATCATACTGTAACGGCCTGCTAATGTTAATGTTTTATGTTCGTGTGGTTTGGATTTGACATCAGTTTTTCCCATGGTCGCAAACACACCGTCCGTGCCTGCACGGTGATTGGCGGAGAACGAAGAAGTGTTCTTGTGTGTCTGGCGGGGAAGCGCGGACTCACGGAGACGAAAGTTAAAAATAGGCGTCGAACTTTGTGATTTCTTCCGTGGGCTACAATATATTTATTATAATACTTTCATTTGTTTTCAAGTAAAAACACAACAACTTATTTTCAAGGTGGGGCAGTAATACAAATGCAGCGGCGGCGTGCCACATTCAATGACATTAAGGGGAAACCTTATATATGTAATGTAATAACAGGCACATTTATAATAACATTTAACATTTACGTAATTGGATCATTTCAAGCATACGCGGCGCATTAATTACAAAAAGGCATCATGACTTTTGTTTTTTTTCTTTTGTCCCAACTTTATATTTACAGCCGTCTATTACCAGGTGAGCTGCATGATTTATGATCTACAACAAACTTACAAGGAGCAGGGAAGCGAGGAAACAGCTGATTTAGTTCATGTAAACATCGGCACACACAGGAAGTGATCACAGCGCCGCTCTAAATACTTGGTCTATGTCAGCGTTTATAATAACAATATCACTAATACTCATACTTGCTAACCTTGAGACCTCCGATTTCGGGAGGTGGGGGGCGGGGGGCGTGGCTGGGGGCGTGGTTAAGAGGAGAGGAGTATATTTACAGCTAGAATTCACCAAGTCAAGTATTTCATATATATATATATATATATATATATATATATATATGTATACATACACGTATATATAAGAAATACTTGACGAAATACTAAGTCAAGTATTTCATATATATATATATATATATATATATATATATATATATATATATATATATATATATATATATATAAGAAATACTTGACTTAGTATTTTGTCAAGTATTTCTTATATATACGTGTATGTATACATATATATATATATATATATATAAGTCAAGTATTTCATATATATATATATATATATATATATATATATACATATATATATATATATATATATATATATATATATAAGAAATACTTGACTTTCAGTGAATTCTAGCTATAAATATATATTTATTTTATTATATATATATATATATATATATATATATATATAAATATATATATATATATATATATATATATATATATATATATAGAGAGAGAGAGAAATATTATAAATACTTGAATTTCAGTGTTCATTTATTTACACATATACACACACATAACACTCATCTACTCATTGTTGAGTTAAGGGTTGAATTGTCCATCCTTGTTCTATTCTCTGTCACTATTTTTTGAACCATGCTGAACACCCTCTCTGATGATGCATTGCTGTGTGGCACGCACAAAAGTGCTTTCATCAAATGCACTAAATGGCAGTATTGTCCTGTTTAAGAGTGTCACAACATTGCTGTTTACGGCAGACGAACTGCTTTACGGTAGACAAAAACGTGACTGCTGTTGTTGTGTGTTGTTACCGCGCTGGGAGGACGTTAATGAAACTGCCCAACAATAAACCCACATAAGAAACCAAGAACTCGCCCTCTATCATTCTACAGTTATAACGTGATTGGGCAGGTACGCTGTTTATATTGTGGGTTAGCAGACTCAGGTCCGCATAGACCTGAGTCCGCCTGAATTTCGGGAGATTTTCGGGAGAAAATTTGTCCCGGGAGGTTTTCGGGAGAGGTGCTGAATTTCGGGAGTCTCCCGGAAAATCCGGGAGGGTTGGCAAGTATGCTAATAATTGGTCAATATTCAAGTCACCAAATGTAAATGGAGTATTGTTGCCGCTTATTGAATGGTTATTTATTGGATTTTATGGGCGGAATAGTGGAGCTCACATCGGCGTTTTTTTTAACGTTTATTTAATATTTAGAGTGCATTAAAAAAATCAATTTGTCGTCAAGTCTTTCATAATGATTGTGAGCGATAAGCAAAATCACCCCAAAAACTGCAGTTCCCCTTTAAAGGTAATGACAATAAAGGACAGAGGTGGCAAAATAATTCCCTCCTCACAGACTTCCACAGAAGTGAGTGTTCCGGAGGTGTGGATCCTCATCTGTGCAATTAAAATGCAAATGATAGATGGTAATTTTCTATTCCTGCCTCTACTGCTTCTGTTCTGAGAGCCAAAATTCTGACCTGCAAAGCCTTGGCTGCTAGGGCGGGGGGCCCTGGGGCCCAGAAGGTTGCTGTCATTTGAGACCTGCATGGATTAAGCTTGGGGGGGTTCAGGTTGAGATGATCCACAGCTATTATTACCTCTGAAGTGCTGAGGCCTGATGCATCAAATGGTTTCGCCGCCATGTTAGTTTGCCTCAGCCTGTTTCCAATGTAGCATTTGGGAGTGAATCCACTCTAGGGTCAGTTGTTAACAAATAAATAATACCATAAAATCACTAAGTGCTGTTAAAAGGAGAAATAACAAATGCATGAATTAATGTCCCCCTCTCCCTACTGGAGTTGTGATTACACCATAAACCAGAAGCATAAAAACATAAGATGATCAGCTCTAATGGCGTCATATTATAGCGAGACATGAAGGACAAGAGCGCCCCCCCCCCCCCCCCCCCCCCCGTTTCTGCAGTTCTTCCTCTAATGTGTCGTTTTGGCAAAGTAACAAACACCCAAACATCTCACCTGCTCCTCCTTCACCTTTTCAGAACCCTCGCAAAGCCCAAACCCAGTCCCCCCTGACCTCAGTCCAAGCGTGGCTGCGCTCTCCTCCCCGCCAATTATCGGCGCAGCAGCAAAACCAGCAGCGAGAGGACGTAGGCGAGGACGCCGGGCAGGCTCTGATTGGTCGAGTTTGTCACCACCTTCTTGATCTCTGGCGGGTTGGGGTAATCTCTGCTAAACGGCGTCAAGGTGTCGTCAGTGCGAGGACCCCGCGAGCACGCTTCGTCGGTGCAGATGGTGCCGCTTCCAGAACCGCTGGCATCGTCACCTGGAGGCATAAGAAGGTAGGTAGGTAGGTCTTTATTGTCATTGCACAAGAACAACAAAACTTTGTTTTCAGCACAAACCCGTTCAAGATGAGACAAACAAACAGTGCACAGGGTTAGAGAACAGGAATGCTGATGGGTCGCCACAAGGCGCCCCGTAAAAGATGGGAAAAAAGTAAACGCTGGGGGAGGATGAGTAAAACAATATAATCTAGACTGGGCTCCTAAGGGGGCCTAGTCTGGAGTGGGAAAAAACCTCCATAGCAAAGCACCTATACATATTACAACATACATCTCGAAACTTGCCACAGAGGGGAGGGAGTGGGAGCTACGGTGGCAGGCTGCAGCTCTTCAAGCGCTGCCCAGTTGTCCATCACCCCAAAGGGATTCACGTCAAGGGCGTTGGATGGGGGGTAGGGTATGTGTGCGTGGCGTATATTTTTTGTGGATGCATGTGTGTGTGTAAGCCTGCCGCGTGTCTCTTTTCTAGTCGAGAGATGTTAGCATAGCAGTAGGGCTGGGCCGATTAAACAATATAAATACATATTGCCATGGATACGTAATCCAGGTGTGTTAGTCCACATTTTCAAAAACCATAGACAATCGGATGAAGGTGTTTCCATGGGCTGTAGGAGGCTCATTGAGAAGTCAGACTAATTTAGTGCATGTCAGTGTTGGGACTAGCTGTAACACCGTTAGTTTCGGCGGTAACTAGTAGTCTAACACGTTATTTTTTATATTCAGTAACTCAGTTACCGTTACTACATGATGCGTTACTGCATTATTTGAATCACAAAAACACCTGTGGCTCGGCCAAGTGATTAGGACACCTGATTCTCATCATTTGGATGGGTGGACAAATACTTTTGGCAATATAGTGTATATCGGCCAGCCCTACATAGGAGCATATGGAAATAAAGAACCTGCATCATGTCAGTTGTTGATAGTTCCCAACACTCATTAGTCCTCTGCCTATTTTCTCTATCCTGGTTCTTTTGGTTTCCGTTGGCTTGAACACAAAATCACTTTGAAAGAAAGGATTTTTGGCCGCAAGTCGTCCATGGAGGCCGTTTGAGCGGACCTCAGGCCTGGAGTTGAGTGTGTCCTTCGAGGGTGCTGCTGGGAAGGTCAGCTGCATTCCATTTCTGTCGGCCAACTTGAGTTGCTAAATCTCCTGTTCAGACTTCGCAGCTGGACACGGCGTGCAGGACCACAATAAGGCTTGGTTGTAGGGCTGGTCGATACATCGATATACTCGATATATCGCGGGTTTGTCTCGATATAGAAAATGACTATATTGTGATATTCGAGTATACGTTCTCACGCAGTTGCTTTTAGCTGCAGGCATTACACTACAGGCTTTTATCACTCTTTCTTGTCTCTGCTTCTCACAGACAACAAAAACAAGCGCACCTTCTTACATACGTCACATACGTATACGCCCTCGCGGAGCAAAGAGGTAGCAGCATGAGTAATGTTAGCTGTGGTGCGAGTGGTAATAAGAGAGAAAGAAGGTGCGAATCTGGTAACAAATGAAGGAAGAAGTAATTCCCAAGAAAAACAGCACGGGGTACATTGTCTGGCGGTGGTTTGGCTTCAAGTGGGAATATGTCGAACAGACAACCGTAATTTGTCAAGTGTGGGGCGAAAGCGTTTCTACAAAAAGTAGCATTACTGCTAATTTGTAGCATCATTTGAAAAGTCACCTGCTAGAGAATGAAGAGGGCTTAAAACTCTGCATGTCAACATCTCCGTTCGGTGCCACACCAACAAAATGCCAAAGCAACTATTTCCAGATCAACACCGTATGAAAAAAATAGTCAACAACAGAAGGAGATAACGTCTGCAGAAACCTACCACATGGCGTAGGACAGGGGTCGGCCACCCACGGCTCTAGAGCCGCATGCGGCTCTTTAGCACCGCCCTAGTGGCTCTCTGGAGCTTTTTCAAAAATGTATGAAAAATGGAAAAAGATGAGGGAAAAATATATATTTTTTGTTTTAATATGGTTTCTGTAGGAGGACAAACATGACACAAACCTCCCTAATTGTTATAAAGCACACTGTTTATATTAAACATGCTTCACTGATTCGCGCCGTTTTGTCCTACTAATTTTGGCGGTCCTTGAACTCACCGTAGTTAATTGTTTACATGTATAACCTTCTCTGACTTTCTAGGACATGTTTTATGCCACTTCTTTTTCTGTCTCATTTTGTCCACCAAGCTTTTAACGTTGTGCATGAATCCACAAAGGTGAGTTTTGTTGATGTTATTGACTTGTGTGGAGTGCTAATCAGGCATATTTGGTCACTGCATGACTGCAAGCTAATCGATGCTAACATGCTATTTAGGCTAACCATATGTACATATTGCATCATTATGCCTCATTTGTAGGTATATTTGAGCTCATTTAGTTTCCTTTAAGTCATCGTAATTCAATTTATATCTCATGACACACTATCTGTATGTAATATGGCTTTGAATTTGTTGCGGCTCCAGACAGATTTGTTTTTGTATTTTTGGTCCAATATGGCTCTTTCAACATTTTGGGTTGCCGACCCCTGGCGTAGGACATACAATATTTGATTTCCTATTAAGCAGCTAATTTTTATGTGACAGATATTGAAATATGTTGTGTGACATCATGCACAAAAGTGCAGTTTATTTGTTTTAAACTATTGTAGTGGCGTTCTGTACAAAAAGTGCACTTTAATTTAGTGTTGTTTTGACATGTCATCTTAGTGACATCATGCACAAAAGTGCACTCATAGCTTGTTTTAAAATGTCTGACAATCTTGCACTTTCTGTTTTGAAATGACATGAATGTTTGTGCCACTGCTTAATAACTGTTTAATTAATACACTTTTGGTCAATTGACTTAGTTGTGATTTCCTTCTCTGCATGAAAGTTTAAAAGTAGCATATATTAATGCAGTATGAAGAAGAATATTTTAATGTAGACACATAGAATCATCATACTGCTGTGATTATATGCATCAAGTGTTCATTCAAGGCTAAGGCAAAATATGGAGGTATATATTGTGTATCGTGACAAGGCCTAAAAATATTGAGATATTAAAAAAAGGCCATATCGCCCAGCCCTAGATGAGAGTACTCACTGGTGTCTTGGAAGTCCACGTCGTTGCCGTTGAGAGCATTCTTCAGACGGTGTGTCATGATCTTCAGCTGCATGATCTGCTGCCTGATTGTCATGTCAGGCTTGGTGATGTCGATCTCCACTTCAGGGTTGTTGATCTGGCTGGCCAGACCGTCGCCCATGACCTCGGGAAGGTACCTGCAGCGTGTTTAGCAATGGAGGGTGTAAAAGGACAGCTCAGTGTTGTGTTACTCCATTTTGGAGTTCAAACCATTCACCAATTCCAAAAACAACGAACACAACTTGTTCTTATTAATATGAACCTGTCTTTATGTTTGTACAGTAGAACCTCCGTTGATAAACATCCCATCATTTCTGATTTATGAACCACAGACCGAATACAAATATGCTTTGTTTACGGACCATGACACTTATTGAAATATCTTGTGTGACATCATATATATATATATATATATATATATATATATATATATATATATATATATATATATATATATATTAGGGCTGTGAATCTTTGGGTGTCCCACGATTCGATTCAATATCGATTCTTGGGGTCACAATTCGATTTAAAATCGATTTTTTTTTCTTCAATTCAACACAATTCTCGATTCAAAAACGATTTTTCCCGATTCAAAAGGATTCTCTATTCATTCAATACAAAGGATTTCAGCAGGATCTACCCCAGTCTGCTGACATGCAAGCAGAGTAGTAGATTTTTGTAAAAAGCTTTTATAATTGTAAAGGACAATGTTTTATCAACTGATTGCAATAATGTAAATTTGTTTTAACTATTAAATGAACCAAAAATATGACTTATTTTATCTTTGTGAAAATATTGGACACAGTGTGTTGTCAAGCTTATGAGATGCGATGCAAGTGTAAGCCACTGTGACACTATTGTTCATTTTTTTAAATGTTTTATAAATGTCTAATGATAATGTCAATGAGGGATTTTTAATCACTGCTATGTTGAAATTGTTACTAATATTGATACTGTTGTTGATAATATTCATTTTTGTTTCACTACTTTTGGTTTGTTCTGTGTCGTGTTTGTGTCTCCTCTCAATTGCTCTGTTTATTGCAGTTCTGAGTGTTGCTGGGTCGGGTTTGGTTTTGGAATTGGATTGCATTGTTATGGTATTGCTGTGTATTGTTTTGTTGGATTGAGTAATTTAAAAAAAAGTAAAAGAAATTAAAAAATAAAATAAATAAATAAATAAATAAAATCAATTTAAAAAAAATTAGAATCGATTCTGAATCGCACAACGTGAGAATCGCGATTCGAATTCGAATCAATTTTTTCCCACACCGCTTATATATATATATATATATATATATATATATATATATATATATATATATATATATATATATATATATATATATATATATATATATATATATATATACATATATTACATATGCCCTATTATTTGTGTAATGTAATATATGAAGCTTTATGTGTA